>NC_030988.1:4416379-4564641 GCF_000149955.1 Fusarium oxysporum f. sp. lycopersici 4287 | reverse complement strand
GTACGTTGTTTTGATCTGACTGACTTCAATAAGCGCGACCATCTTGTGACTAATCATGGAATGGACAGTTGCCATCGAGAGGCCTTTTCGACTTGGCAAAGAGGTCTTGGGGAGGATTTGACGAGCGTCCAACGACCGCCAAGTGTTATCGACAGGAGCGAACGGCAATGCTTCTTGCTTTTTTCTGGGATCGTTCGGTATCGATCAGTTCTACGCCCACCACTGGCCTCTAGCTGTGTTCAAACTGTTAACTCTCGGTGCCGGTGGGATTTGGTGGTTTGTCGACGTTGTTCTCTGGATGGTAGGTGGCGTGTATGGCACGCCTGGGTGTCCGGGCGGGAGCAAGCATTCCTGGCAGTACTAGCGGGCGGCTAGGTCGATAGCTTTCTATATCGCTGGTATGTATATGGAAGCCACGTATATAGAAGACGTGTTTGGTCAGCTGAGTCGGTAGTGACCAGTTATGCTATACTGTACAGTAAAGATTAAAATCGAATGTCCCCCCTTGACAGTCATTGGTTTATACCGTATAGACGTTTTGGACTTTGTTTTATTGCTTCTAAGTATTTCATACCTAATGGCACGGTATCTACATACTCACCTTCTGATGACGTACGTGCATGTTCAAAAAATGCAATGCGGCTTCACCGCAGATTGTCATCAACCCCTACTTTACCACCTCCAGATGCTGGTCTCCCAACGCCAGAACGAATGCTACAGTACCGTTTCGAGGGAATTGTTATTCTTCAGTTTTCTCAGAATCTGGAAGCATAATTAATTACTTCCATATCGACCTAGAGTCTATAGTATAGAGTAGATTGTACAGGTAGCCCCATCGTGGAGGATACAGGCGGCGCATCAACAAGATAACCGCAGATGGGTCGCTTCTGTAACCGAATGCCTGCTTAGCGGCTGCATCTTATCTACTCTTGCCGTTTTGCTGCACCATACTAACTTTGATGTCCTGTCGACACCTCTGTTTGATTTGCAAAGGTTTCGGGGAGTTCGGGAATAAGCGATCGAATCGAGGGTAGTCGACGTTGAAGGGCTGGAGGTACGCGTCGTACCAGTGGACGTTGAAGCCATTCTCCATGGCAATAGGTTTCGACATTTATTCTCTGAACCCCGGGGCTTCTCGGCGCACCGCTTCTGTGCGAGACCAAGGCTCGAGTAACCCGATGCTTGACAGAATGGGTTGATAAGCCTCCCTGTGGCTGGTTTCCCTGATGATCCTGAAACCGCCATGTGGACATCATTTGTAATTGTCCGTGGCATGACCTTGATCTTTGTTGGCCGAATATCGCAGGCGCACATCCTGGCTTCAGCCGCCTATGTTTGGTGTTTCTGGTCCAGGCTGGAGCCGACACTGGTACCTCTGGTTCGTGGATAGGAGCGGACATGAACGGTCCTGGCTCTTGGTGTTCTTGACTGTGCTGCCCTTGTCCTGTCATGACCCTTTGACACATTTCTGGTTTTGGATGCAGATGCTTCTCTAAAGGGACATCCACGGATTGCAAGACAGCGGGATTGATATACATGCTCGCGGCAGGAATCAACCCGTACTGCTGCACCATAGTGTTGCTACAAGATGAGAACCCCTGGTCTCCCACAGAGTGAACCATGTTTTGAATGCTCAGAGGGTGAGGCTGGCGAGTTCCAGGATGTACGGAAGAATGGGGTGCTGCCATTGTATAAAGTCTTTCAGCTTCTTCTTGCAAGTGATAAAAAGTGTTGGCAGTGTGTGCAGCATACAGTACGCAAGCATAGGAATATGACAATCGATACAGTTTCTTTGTGGTGCTATTGAATGGCGAAGTTATCTTGCAGTATAGCCTATTATATCTATATGCGCAGCTGTATATATTTGACTCTAATACGATACCTATGGGACACAGAACCGTAGAGGTATATTTTGGACGATACATGTAGCGAAGTCTTAGACGTGGGGCGGACTCTATCCATGTGAAAGATACAGGTTGGTCCATTCTGGACGATGCGTACTGCAAACAGCAAGTTTTGGATTTCGGAAAACAACAGGATTCTACAGCAAGACTACCTGCCCTCTGAGAGATTTCCTCGACCGAGAGATCGTGGTAGTCGGGTTTGCTCTTGCTCCCAACTTGTACCGGCATCTTCAGAACTGTACTTGGGGATCTGAAACGGTTTCGCCCTAACACCGGACATCAAGGTGTGGCACACTATTCATCGCGTGTTCCTAAGTAGTATCCTCGTCTATCTTCTCCATGCTGTGATTCCATTTGGACACTATACTAGGCCAGTGAGGTGGCAGTCTCGACGATCCCAGCACGACCAGAGGTGCCGCCTCTTGTTGGTACTTCGTTGCACTAGCCTGACCATCAGACCGCTCAACCAGAATTCTCAAGGTCTCATTGCCAAACATCGCTCCTTCGAGACGGCTATGTATTCTATCCTCGGACAAGCCCTTTACCATAGCGAGGGTACAGACGAAGACCAGCGCGCGGCACATGCCTATGCGGGCGATGCGTGATGCAACAATCAGCAGGCAGTCTGACCCGAGTCTCGAACGCATCCAGTGATTGAGTTCATGGATGTTTGGACGGGACGATAGTCCTGTCAACATTATTTTCTGCGTCCTCTCGACCTTAGCTTTGGGCAGGTCCAACCTGATCCAGTCGATCAGATCGTCCCAGCGTCGCAGTGATCCTTTGACGTGGCTAGAGTATATCCTGGCAAACCTGGGCTGGGTCAACGTGCAATCTATAACCTCGAGCTTGATGCTCCTCAGCTTGTTGACGGCTGAGTATTCCAGCTTTGGGTGAAGTTGCTTCACTTCTTGTAGAATCTCTAGAATCACCTAATTAGGCATCATCGAACAAAAGTGATAGGTGCAAAGTGAAGACGGACCAAGTGCAATTCCAAAGTCCCTCTCGTACTCGAAACAAATCCATCCTGAGCGGGCGTCATTGTGAAATTGCCAATCTATAACGCCACAGTCTTGTAACCAGTAACTTATGAGCTCTCGTGCCCCGCCAAAGGTAATCTAATAGTTTGTAAGTGATTTGAGGCACTGTGGCGGAGTATAGGTATAGGAATCGCTCTCAGAAATCGTTTACATTATATATGGGAATGTAGTAGCGTTCACTACTACGACCAGCCGGGACATCAATAAGATGTGTCGGCAGATCCAGAGAAATCCGTGGCATGCTCTCGTGTTATCTTCTCGGATTCCAGAGTTCTCGGGTAGTGCTTTGGAGAATGAGAAGTGGAAAGAGATGATGCTACTGCCAAAGACATAAGGAAGGGAGGGTTTATTTCTTATGAAAGGGAACAGATGTTTTGCGACAAACTAGGATCAATTCTCCCATAGAAAGGAAAGGCCAATCCTAGATTTCTATATTCAGCAGTTCTGGCTACCAGCCCTCTCTCCCGGCATGGAAAATTGAAGCACGTATGCTCCCTAAGCGATAATCGATCTAACCAGTCCCGAAAAAGACGAACTTCACCAAGCTAACATATAGATATAACCATCTAGTTTTATACAAAAAAAAGACTCATCATAACTAGACCAAGTACATACAGTTCAAGTCCGCCTAGGCCACGTCGTCACGGACACCGCGTCGGCATGCGCCGCTTCTTCATCTTCCTCATCGTCACTTGAGGGGATCCACAGACAGCGGAGGTCCTCATCCTCCCCATCTTCTCGACATGGATGATTATGGGTAAACTCGATGGATATGGATATGTGATTATCCTCTTTACGATCATTCGTAGTTCTCGGCTCGACCCTGCTCTGAACGGCATGTGATAGCGAGTCGAGGGTATGGCTAATCACGGAGTCATCGATCCTGTGAATGGATTCACTACTGGGTACCTGAACGTAAAGATTTGGCGATTTATCTGGTGCCTTCACTAGCTTCTTGATCCTCTCCCATGCTTTGACTTCTTTCGTAGGGCCATACGTCTCATCCACAATGCGGCGTCGCAGCGTTCTTTTCTTGTCAATTCTAGTGTATTCACTACGAATCATCGATTCCTAGAGAGTGATGGATACGAACATCGCCGAACATGGCAATAGTGCATATTTAAGCATTCCAAGGGGATCCAAGAGGCCTTTTTCCAATTTCTGAGCCTAGCTGGTCGTACAGTAAGTACTTCCCTTTTTGATACGCGACACTTTGAAGATTCGTTCTTTCGATTGAGCCGGGTCTCATCCTATTTTAGCCTCTGGATAATTTCTGTTGTTCGCAAATCTCTCTTCCTTTGCTTCTGCGGCAGATATAGCAGAACCTGGTCCAGCATCTTGCGCTTTCCGTCTGATCTGAGCAATCTATCCAGTGTAGAGCCTTCGAGACGATAATGCTTTGGCGGGCTGGGGTCACAATACAAGTCGGCAGTGGGCTTAGACACAGAGCTGCGGAATATGCATCCCCCAAGTCAAGGGTGACTTTAATCTGTCACGTACGAATACTGACGATCCAGATTCGCTATGGCGCTTTAAAATACCAGTGTTTCAGTGGGGAGCAGGAAATTCAGGAAGCCTATGATGACAATAGAGTCGGAAGTATTCATATACAGTATTGTAGCGCTTAGTGGTTGTTTGTAATGGTGCTCCTCTCAGTACAAGTCATCTCCACATCCTCTGCGTCCTCCTTCATATCAAAATCATCATCCGGCGGCGGCCATAACACGATCGTCGGAATACACATTTCGTTGTCCCTCGACGCCTCTTCATTGTCTATATCCATCGGCTCGAACTGAGCGCCAGTGTCCATCGCTTGTCCGGTCACTTGTGTACCATGTCTTTGATTAGCTTCCAATTTCTCGGTCTTCTCTTGCTGACGAAGCGCCTGAGGATTTTCTCTCCGCGGAAATAGTGACTGTAGGGCAGGTAGTGACCTTACGTTCTGTTTTCGCATCAAACCAATTATATGCATGCCAGGTTGAGAGCGGACAGGATGCGGAGGTGACAAGTTTCACATCGGCAGGGCGAGCAGGGCTTAAATAGCAAACGAGTGACTTTGTTTTGTCCACATGAAACGAGACGGAGCTGACGACCTTTCTTACTTTCTAACACTATGAGCTTGATACCGTTCATCCTGTACATGCTGCAGTCATGTTCGTCTGGTTCTGGCTTCTTCCTCCCATTCATGCCATCCATGGTCTATGTTCTGTCAGCTCTCAGTATGAGTACTTGGCATAAAGACGTAAGGGTGTTTCCGACATTATGAATTAGATTTTGCTAATTTCTCACATGTATTGGGACATCTACGACGACCGTCTGTGCACGTGCACTTCTCACCAAACCAGATGCAGAATCAAGCTCTTCCTTAAACGGTAAGAAGCTTCCCAGGTAGTGGGAGCAATTATGGAACAACGCCAGGCGCATTAGTTTTACAGTACCTAGGCCAATAAATAAGTCTATTTGATCTATCGTTCCTTTCTTTCTTCTTCTACGCATCTCGTCATCTTTTTCTCTCAAGACATCCATCGAGACATCATCAAGACATCCATCAAAATTTATCGTGCTGTTCCTTTTCTGCCCTCTTCATTTTCGTTCTTGAATAAATAAAAGAGAGGAGAAAGAAAGTACAACTACGAGCACATCAGAGAAGGCCGATCAAGAAGACCGGTGTACGCTTGAAGTTCATACTCAACAGGCCGGCATCGCGGGCGGCATACCGATCATGCCCTGACTTCCCATTGGCCAACTTGTATTATTGTTCATATCTGGTCCAGCATCCTCGTAACAATTCATCTGAGACAATGCTCTAGTGATGATCGATAACAGCGGGTTTCCAGCAAATTGACCCGGCTGCGGTCCGTCCTCTGCCGTCGTCGTGGTATGTTTCGAACTGTCAGGCCAACCTGTCGCAGCGGCCGACCGCGGGCTAGGATGAGTCTCGTCTGATAGAGTCCGCGCTTGCATCTCAATGTCACTCTTCGACTGGGCGGAGGGCATGTGGCTGTCGCTGGCTGCCGCAGCCGTGGACTGTGTAACTTTTGCGGCTCCATTGCCAGCATCAGCAATAGCGTCGGTGTCGCGGTTCGCCAGTCCACCGTCGCCCAGACCTCCCTCGGCTTCGATGGGAGCCTGACGGACGACATGTGGGTCGGTTGAGGGAAGATGCATCATATCGATGGGCAGGTGACCGTTGTCAAGTTGATCCATCATCTCCATGCCCAAGTCCACGTTCATGTCCATACCCATGTTGTCTAGATCAAACTCCAGCATGTCACCCCAGTGATGTGCGCCAGGGAAATCTGTCACTTGGCCAAAGTCCATCATAGCCGACTGCATCCAGTCATCTTCTGCCATCGCCGTCGTCAGATCGACAGATCCTGGCTCATCGCCGTGACTACGCTGGACTGCATCATCCGACTGGCCATTCATAGCCATGGAAGCAAAGGGTGCGGTCGGCTCACACCACAGCTCGCCTTCCGCATCCTCGTCTGCCATAGAAGTGTATGGCATCACGGTGTGCTGATCATCTGGTACATCATCATGAAGATGACTCGAGGCAGCATTGTTCAGTTCCGCCGGCTCGCTTCGATCGGGAACCTCACGACGACGACCACCGCCTCCGTAACCGTGGTTATGGTCATCATCTTCGCCGTTGCCGTTGCCGCTGTCGTTGTCGTCGATATGACCGTCGATATGACCATCGGTACTGTCAATACCGCGAACAGCATGATCCGCGCAAGCGTCGAGGCGTGCTTCCCTTCGGATTCTTGTCTCGGTCTCTCCGGGGCCGGCATTGTCACGACCCCGGCGTCGGGTCACCCTCGGCGCTGGACTGGCTGGAACGTCCCGGGTACTCTCACCATCGTCTTCGGCTTCGGATTCGCCGTCGCCGGCGACGATGATTTGCGGCTGGGTCGGCGAGGCGCCAGACCCTGATGAGCCATCGCCCTGACGACCTCTGCTGCGAAGACTGAGCACACGGGGTGATGGCTTCGGCGCTGGTTTGGTGACCCGGCACGGCTTCGTATTGGCCGCCTGCTTCCGTTGTCTCGCTGGCCTCAGAACAAGCTCGCCATTAGACACAACCTGCCTCCGCCAAATATCGTGAATCTGTAACCACCATCCCGGTCAGCGACTCGCCCAATCGGCTTCTTCAGGCTCCATGCTTCTGCGCTTCTGAACCTACCACGTCGTTCGTGTTTTCCGGCAGCGATTCCCCGTCTGGGGTGTACACTGAGCCGTCCCAGAATCCATGGATCTTGTTGTAGAACGCAAGCACGGCGATCGTACCGCAGTCTTTGCCAAACTGATAGTTCTTCTTGATCGCCGTCATGCCTCTCTTGCGCATGGTCTGGCTCACCCATCCTCGATCTTCTGGGTGGGGGGACCTGGAACGAGTCTTCCGAGGCGCCATGTCTGCCTCTTCAGCCGGAAAGGAAGCAGAGACGAAACAGTATCGTCTTGGTCTCGATGTTGTTCCAAGATATGGAAGCTGTGTATATATCGAACGTACACTATCTTTTGAACGAACGGCGGAATTAAGTGGATGAATCGTCCTGTCCCGAACCGGACTCGCGACTCTCTTGCAGCACAGAACGACCCATTTCGCCCGCTATGCTTTCTTGCCAGGCCAATGTCTTGATTCGAGTTCATTTTCGGCCTTCTTTCGTCGTCGAGCCATTGCCGAACTTTCCAGACTTGCCATGCCAAGGACTGTTGGTCGGTCGTCGTGCAGCGGAACGGGTCATGTCGGTGTTACTCCATGGTCGTTGCAAAAATCCTCATTCAATCTGGGTCCAATTTCAACCTCTCCATCGCGTACCAGAGTGTCGGGACGAAAGCAACGTCAAGATAGGTCGAAAAGATGAAGCGAGGGAGATGGATGAGGAATATGAGACGCAAACCCATGAAAGAGGTGGGTCAAGTGTCTGCTAAAGCCAACACCTCTTTCGAATCCCTGGTTGTGGATCCAATCTCACGATGCCGTTGTCGATCGTGTTCTTCAACGTCCTATTTCCGCCTTCCGCTCTTCCGTATATTGCTTGCGCCCACCTATTGCAGTCCCGCTCAGCGCCAAGGTTACATCGGCAGTTGCGATCGACGTGCTCTGCATTGAACCCACATCACGTGGCACAATAACTGCCAAAACGGACTTTTAACCGATCTAGTGGCCGGGCCCTTGAGCTCTTGGCGGCGGCACATTTCTGCCGCTGTTGGATACTAGCTAGTGTAGGGTAGGTAACCTGTAGTTTCGTTGCTGTCCAATGGTCAAGTCCGATGCGCTACTGGATGTTCTACAGTTCAATGTATAGTATAGTGCATAGGCATTTTCCTCCTTGCGACAACATTCTCTTTATTTCTAAGATAGTTGTGTCTTGGAGGTACATATATCTACCTTTTAGACAGATATATCGTCCACTTTAGGTGGCAGAATTGGCCGATAAGCCTACTCCTAGCCGCAAAGGAGATGTACCTAGAAAGTATATGCGAGCATAAGCACTAGTCCCAATGTAGTTGCGTTCAATGCGAGTCAGCCTTACAGTGACCTTCTACAAGCCGTAAACCCAAGCATAATGATTGGTTATTGGGGCTTACTGCAGTTTGCAAGTCCGTTGTGAGGTAGGAAAAATCGCATGCTCAAACTGTAGTTGCCAGCAGCAATGACTGTTTTTGAGAACTGTGTGTGCGGTAGAGATTCCATTACACCTCGTTCTATTTCGACTTTTCCGTCTTTCTTGCTGGGTGACTGTTTTTAGGATGTCGCTCGGCTCCGCCGCGATGCAGGTAAAGTCCCGACCTGAGTAGCGAAAACGGCTTCTTGATCCACTTTACTTTTGGAGCTGTCACTGATCAGAGGAGCGGAAAATTGACGCGGCGGAAGCGGACGTTGTCGCTCGGAGACTAAGCACCATTGCACTGATGATCTAGGGCGTTTATGGCACAGCGTAGCGCCCTATTTTCAGGTGGCGTTTGGTTTAGTGTCGACGCGAAGGCCCTGACTCACGCACCGTTGAAGGAAGCTTTACTCTTAGAGCAGAAGAAACTCTTGCGGGGACCTCGTTTCATTGGATCGCGTAAAATAACTTGCGAAATGACTCCGCATGCTAAAGTGATTCCGGTTCCCCGGTTCCCCCGGTCTCCGGCTTTCCCTCCCCTCTTTTTGTTTCTTTCTTTCTTTATTTTTTTATTATTTTTTTATTATGTTTATTGTCGCTCCCTTTCTTTAGTTTCGTAATATCCCTGTCTGCGTCTGTGCTTTCCTGCTTGTCTATCTATCCACCTTCATGCTTTCATGGCTCGATGATGTGCTTCACGTGAATCATGAATGAACTGCATGTCGCCCCCACATTGCGGGATATCATGTGAAATACAGAGAAGCTAAAATTTGACACTGACTAGCGACCGAGGTCGAACGAAGCGAGGCGCTGAAGAACTGGTGCCGGACCACGTAGATCGTCTAGGTTAGACTGAAGCTAGGCAAGTTATCCGGAATGACAGCACGCGCACTAGCACAGGGGTATCATGGCTGTCAGAATCTGTGTCAACAAGCAAAATCAAGCGGCCCCGATGCTGACCTAAGAATGGCCTGGGCGGGGAGATAACGAAACCGTTGCTGGCTCTATACGGGCTTGTCAGCTGTCGCTCGCTGGTGGAACACTTGATTTGCGGAGTTAATGATGAACTCCACTGGAGAAGGGCAGGAAGGCTCGTATTCGCCGTGATAGGACATCACCACAAGAACAGTAAAACAACGACAAGAGTGACCAGCCATCGACTTGACAATACACCAAGGACTATCTCGCGTTAATTGTGTGATAGAATGATACGGTCTCAAAGAACCTCGAATTCTGATACCTTCTAGAAAATCAACTAACTTGGGGTAGGAGAGGTGTCAAGACGTTGTCGTAGGTTACCAAACATCGCGTGCCTCCTCGTCTCCACTTGGCGTTGGGTTTTGTCTTCCCTTACAGTACCTTGAGCTTTATTTTAACCTTCATAACCTCTCGATTCATGGTGTCAACGCTGGACAAGGTATCACACGTTTATTCTGGTGTCAGAATGGCCTGTACAGCAGCAAACAAATGTATTGATTGATTGTTGCCAAGCTTTCTCTCGTTCGGCGTATTCCATTCCGCAGAGTTACGTAAAGCATATAGCTAGATTACTAACGCAGTTGTTTTCTGAGGCCGTAGATCATGCCTTATCCTGCGACACATATCAATCGGCATTGTAGCGCGCCCTCCTACACCAGCGTGAAAGAATCCGGAGGGTTTTATTTTTTTTTATTTTTTATTTATTTACTTATATTTACTTATATCTATTTATATTTTGTCATCGTTATTCTTACCTGCCCTCTCGGTCCTGGGCCGTTGTGAGCCGTTGGTTGAGTCTATCAAAGATCGGGGGTTCTAGTACATCCTGCTGTTTTAGCATGCTGATAGCCAAGTCTCTTTTGGCGGTGATTGGGTAATGGATGGGTCCATGCCGCTTGACAACGTGGGATGACATGCTTAAACTGTGCGCGTTGCCTTGTGCAGTAGTTTCCAAGCCAAAATTGGATTTAGAAAACGCACTTGGCTTCAACCGCCCCCGCCAGTTTTGGTTGACGTTGTACATGTGGGGTCAAGCCAGGCGGGCCGGAAGTGAATTGCGGCCCCAAGATCTGCAACGAAACGAGTCAGCAGAATAGGATGGCCCCGAAAGCTTTCAGCATTACCTGTGCGCGTCCGAAGATTTTCGGAGCCGCTTCCACCGTTGAGAAATGGGGTAGTTAATTGTATTTGTCAAAGCGCCATTGCCCTATGTTATCCACTACGGTAACATGCTGCTTGCTGCATGCAGCAACATCCCAACATTGAGATGAGAGATTAGGTCCATAGAAGGTGGATGCCAGTAAGTCCGCTACCACACATGCGCTAGGAGTGAGCGGACGAGTCCCCCGAAATTGTTGTTCTTCAACCTCAACAGCCATACCAGACGCAGCTGCGATTTTCCGCTAACGAAGCAAGCGATCAGCTTGTCGTCCCAGGGCGGACGGACAAAATGTCCGATTTCAGAAAAAAAAAAAAAAAAAAGAAAAAAAAAAAGAGAGAGAGCGCGAGTACCTAGGTCTAGAAAGTACGCTTTGGTAGCACCTGCGAAATGACGCCAAAGTCTGGACGGTGCCAAACGGTGCTAACTTGTAGGACAGTAGGCAAGCGTGGAAAACGGACGGGTGCATCGCGACTGTATATTGTCGATTTCTGGATGGCTTCAACAAAAACGATCAAAGTCCAAAAGGGGCATGTTGCTGAGGTCTTTCGGAAGGTACACAATATTTGTGAAAGGTTACAGTATCTTCCTCCCACGATGGCTGGGTACTTACTCGACCCGTCGGCCGCCCAACAGGAGGGCTGCAGCTGCCTGCGCTGAACCAGACTGTCGGTAACAGCCATTCCCTACATATAAAGCTGCGTTGAAGGGAAGAACTGGACGCTGATACATTCATCGCTGCACCTGCACGGTAAGCTCTGGCACAGTCCCTCAGTCACTCGATCAGTCTCCTTACCGGCCAGCTCTTGCTTTCCCCATCTATCTCTACTCCTTCTGTCATTCTTTTTTATACAAGTGCCTTGATCTATTCTATCTAATTTTCTTTCTATGGAGTCTTCACAGCCCAGACCATCGCAAGCCTATATCCAGTCGCGCCGTCCAGTGCTAGCACCGCAGCCGGCTCAGCGTATTGCTAGGAGGGCCACCCGGTGCAGGCCTAAACGGGCTGCTCGTAAGGCGCTTCAGGATGTCCGATCTAGTTCACTGGGGAGCTATCGGCGGCCGGTCGATCACATTCGGCAAAGTCGAATGATGCCAGTTCGTGATCGTATGTATGATCGGCAGCCTCAGCTTGTCGCTACTCCCGAGGACGAGCAAGATGACGAGATGGTTTACCATGATGAAGAGTTTGTCCTATTTCTGTCTTCCCCCCATCCCTTCCCCCTTCCCTCTTACCCTCTCTCTTTGACCCTTTTTACTTTCTCTCTCTTTTTTTTCCATTCGTTCCGCCTTTATTCTCTTCAATGTCACTGTACTTGTTCTCATCCCATCTATATTTGCCTTCTTCCACACTGTTTGACGTAATCCTTCGTTTTGCTCGCCTTGCCACGTCAATCACACGGACCACGCAAACGAAGTTAGACTGACAAAAAGTACAGACCTAGCTACGATGAAGAATTTGGAGACCCGCAAGAGCCGCAAGAGCCGCAAGACGACGACCGTTATGTTCTGGAAGCCCTAATAAACCAGCAGTGAGTCAGCCTTACACCATTGCACCACTTTGAAGCTGACACCTTAGCTCTACCGCAGATCGAAAGCAACCTTGACACTGTGAGTCGGCGTATCTGTCGAGCCTTTTTTTTCTTTTCTTTTCTTTCTTCTTCATTTTCTATCGTTCTTCCTTGGCTAATCCTTGTTCCAAAGCATTAATAAAATTAGAACAGAGTTTCTTGAAAACATGAAGCAAATGAGAACAGAGTCTTCTGAAAGCATGAAGCAAACGAGAAAAGAGTTTTTGGAAGCCTTGAAGCAAATTAGAACAGAGTACGTTTTAGTCCTAACCTGATCACTAGGGATTTCTTCTCTCTCTTTTCTGTTCCTTTTACCCTTTGTAGCATTTCTTCTTCCTAATTTCCCTCTAGTATAGCTAACAGGATCTACAGCAACAATCAATTACCGCAACGGATAAGTGAGACCATAGTACGCGCGATTAGTGGCCAGACCAACCTCCATGCACAGGGAGCCACAGGCCGAGGTGCTCCTTTGCAGATGGGATTGGACTCTACCGTGGACCCTTCCAATCTGATGAGCAATACCAGAGGAACCGAAATAAACGGCTCGTAAAGGCAAAGTTCCGAAGGCGATTCTCAGGTCTAGCTGGACGCACTGGGAATGGATATCTACACATATTTATGTATACATATGTATCTATACATGCATGGAGAGACGAAATGGTACCATGTTACGACGGGGGGATAAGTTTAATGACATGGCTCAACATACAAATATTATACCGAGTCACGTTTCAGTTCGTAAAGACAATTGGATGGTGATGCAATAATAACATGGTGAATCTCTAAGCTGCAAAGCAAAGTTACAACCGCTTTTTGCTGGGCCGGACAGAGACGGAATGCAGACCTCGGTCCCCTCATGACGACCTCCTAGGGCAGGCCCAAACTAAAACAATATCGATGCTAGGCGAATGGAGCATTTTGCCAGCTGGGGAGAAAAGCAAGAGTTTTCTTATCAAAAGCTAAGTTAGATTGAATAGGTCGCGCGGGTAGAGACGGATACGTAGGCTGTATTCAATGATCACGCCGGCAGGAAGCGCCGGTATGTACGTTTATACGTTGCAGGCGGTTACTGTACCGGGAAAACAATAAAAAGCAATCTCTGTCCACTCAATTCAAATGTAGCTAACAGTAGGATGCTAAATAAGCCAGGGCTTCTGATTCGGCGCATCGCTGCATCACTTCCAAATCGTCTTGAATGATCCCTCGTCTGCCATCATCATCTGTCACGCCGGCCGCAAACGATGTACTGTCGCCGTCTTGATTCGATTCAAGTCTCAGGTTCGGTGGTGTGTTCAGAGGTGAGCTGCAGGTCTGTTGCCGAAACTGATGCTCCATGAACTGTGGCGGCGATTCCGTCGCGGACACCGTCTCAGTTGACTGCCCTTGAAGTACTCTCTCTAGCAAGGTCACATGCTCCTCTCCTAAGCGGATGAGCCACTGTTGCCATTTCAACGTAGCCTCTTTCTGATCGACTAAGGCCTGGAGAAACTCGTACTGTGGGCGCAATCTTTCATTTTCCAGCGTAAGAAGATGGCTCCTCTCTTGTAAGAAATGGAGTAGCTGCTCAACCGTCATTGCGTGCGGTGGCGCAACGCGCGGTGGCGAAGGAACGCTAGGGAGCGAGCTGCTTCCCATTGGATCGCTGGCTGGCGGACGAGAAAGATAGAAGCGGAAAAAAACTAACAAAGTCAGTTCGGTTCAAGGCACTGACGTTGAAGGTCAAGAGACGGTATAAATATTCATCCCCGCGCGCAATGAATGTGATATGTAGTCGACTTCTACCCAGGAGTCCATTTACGTACTCGACTTCTCTGTCTCATGTGAACGGCTGCTTTCTTCTGTTGAGCGCGAACTCGAATTGCCAGGCTCTCCGAAAAGTTAGGTGCTGTCGAGGGTAGTGGCAAGATTGACTTGACTCGGAGATGTAAGCAATGGTCCTTTCTCACTCATTCCACGAAACTTGAGGGCGTGACAATAGCAGCACAATAGCAGCGGATATGTTTTTTAGTGTGAATTCGAAACTGGACGGCCTTTTGAGGCTCCCTCTCCATTGTAGCTCCAAACCTGCCCTTACCTCTACGAAAACATTGACGTTGATTGTGATGATGGACTGTAGGGTACTTTCCACTATCCTGCACTAAACGAAGTTCTACTGATGAGTATCTATACGCTTAACATCGCTACTACGTTGTATTCCCCTTACTACTGTTCCATTCGGAGGTTATATTCCATAGGAATGCTCTCTGATTACTGATGAGGCAGCACCATAAAGAACGTAATTCTGGAAGAAAAAAGAAATAGCAAAACGAACAAAGAAAGGGAGAGGTGATGGATTTCGAAACGAGACCTTATCTAGGCGATTATCAGTACAGTACAGTATTGACATAGAGTGCTATCTTGATATGACGCATACAAGTCTGGTCTTTATCCATCACCATTAGGATGCTGAGTGGTTCGAAGGTTTATCTGCTGCTGGAGTAAGCCCCTGAGTCTATTCTCCTCCGCGCTATACTCGTGCAAAAGATTCCGGACCTCGTGAACGTGGTGTTTTATTGTACGTACAAATCGGACGACTGCCTCGTTGGCCAGTCTCCTGTAGTACATGCGCTCATAATGAAGCATGGCGAGGCGTTGCCTTAATTTAGCCTTCGTCGACGCAGTATCACAACCAGGGGAAGGCTGAGATTGCTGATGAGCTATTCGAAGAGGTTCTACATAAGGCCAGCTTTGACCTTGATCCTCCTTGCTCTTTCCCGTGTTCAAACTTCCTCGATTCATGGATGGGCTGTTCAGTGAATTGAAATCTCTGCCACCTGCCTGTGTAGCGGAACGAGGTATATGATCACTTATTCTATAGTCTGGCTCCATCGAGTCTGGCTCGTATCTCGAACTTAGATCCGAATCCCGTAGTCTTGACTCTGATCTATTGTCAATGTTGCCGGCGTGATATTTGGCATCTAAGCTGTAGGCTAAATCGATACCTGAGCCCAAGATTTCTGGATCTGTTTCCACCTTGATAACATCCTCAATGTACTGTCGCCAGTCGGTATTCAATTGCTCAATCAAGAGGTTTGCCTCCGTGACAACCGATCGGAGCGCGGAAGCCAATTGTCGTATCTGAGAAACTAAACGCAGCAGCACCCGATAAACGAGCTTTCTATTCAATGAGATTGATTGTCTCATCATCCCATTTTCTCTTATGAGATTAATCTCCAACTTCTCGAGCATAGACTTCGACATTAGGTGTGGAGTCGGCGGTAATGGACGGTTTCTTGCACCTTGACCCCAGGAAGACACCAAATTTACCTGAGGGTCCTGTGCATCAGCGAAACCGCCAATTTGAGCCTCACGCTGGTTGGGGCTCGAGAGAGGGTCAGTATGCGGGCGTTGGCGCCTGAACGCTTGCGAGATGCTACTCCCCATTTCGCTGCCGTGCAAGGTAGCTGTGTTACCATAGAGCAGAGCGTCAGGGATTTTGGATAGACAAGACTGGATCGAGGATTTAAGAGATACTAGTACATCGTTAGCCAGTGTAGCAAAGTACTTATCCTCATGACGCAGGCTCCCGTTCTCTCGGTTGAGTTCTACGATCCTTCTTCGAAGCGACACCTGATCGTCACCTCGATTCACATAAGTGATGGAACTGTGGGAAACGCTGGTTCTACCCCCAAGCTGCTGCACTTGATGATCTACTCTACGAGAAATTTGCGCGACTTCATTGTTGTAGTTGGGACAAGACCCGTATCTGACATGTTCCTTCATTGATAGTCGAAGCAGGACCTGGGGGAAGATACTTGAGGTCAGGAGCAAGTATCAACGCTCTTTCGCGCCTAAACACAAAAACAAACGCCATTATGAGAGAAGTCATCTATTTTATATTATTTGAAACCACAGCTTATTGGCTCTTGGTGTACAATTCAGCATGAAACAACGTTGCAAAATCGCCTATTGGATTATTTGCCAATTTCGAGTGATGTGGATGGATTATGCGTGTTTGTACGGTACCATCGTAAATATCTGACTTCCCATCCAAGAATGGCTGCTCTTCTTAGTTGACTTCGGGATTCACAAGGTCATCCTTATATTTCACGCATGGTGCATGTTGTAAGTGATACAGCATTAGCTGTTCGCAGCACCGATGATATGTTGATCCTTCCTGTTCGATAAGGTTCTGCACGCTAGTCTTCCTATCTTAAAAGCTTAGTGGACAAGTTGGTGGGCGGCTCACAATTTTCAACAATTCTGTCATGAACTATTTCGTTTCTAGCCAGCAAATTTGTGATGCATAGAGTTCAAAATTTAAATATCAGATATGATAAGCTTTGGTAATGAATTTTATGCTGTATTGGTAACTTTGATGCTGTAATCTGGTACATATCATAAACCTTCCTCTTTGGAATTGATATTTAAAGCGCGAGCACGAGTCACGCCTGGTGTACCTTCCTGGACTCTCTGAACGTCAAGTCTAATTGCCACATATGGCTCTACCCAACCCCACTGTTCGTGACTGGAAAGGTGACAAGCACAAGGTAATGTGTGTACTGTACTTGATATGGCTCAATAACGAACACTATAGGCTAAGTGACAGTAGTGTCAGAATCCAAAAATTTCTAATGGAACTGCAGTTACGTGCAGTGGTGGATTTGATGCGCCATGTAATCGGCTGGCCCAGGACCGTGGCGCGTCATAGTGTCTTTGGTGCTGAACAGAGCGCAGACCTAGTAACTGCCGATAAATCTATATTCCTTCCCAGTTCGCATTTAGTTCTCACGTGATAGTAGATGGACTGGGTCGTAAAACGCTTTTCAATATTACTCCTCGTTTGAGCTTACAGACGCTATATCGTTTCCACGGCACACCGAAGCTATTGCTCTCCCGTACTTTCAAACTGCTCCTTCTCCATCTCTCCTTCTCCCTCTCCAGTACTGTTAAGGCTACTGCGAGTATTCACAGGTGGCTGCGCATTTTCCAGAGCTGCTTGGCCCTCCCGGATATTTCCCGTTCGTCGGCGATTGGCGAGCTGGACGAATGCAGGCATGATAAATCGGTTGACCATAGTATCAAAGCTCATATCCGCCTGGACTTGCGGAACGAATATCAAGCAAGTCCACAGACCGCGTCGAGAGGGATGTCTCCGGAGCATTACACGAGCAGAGGGGCGGCTGACATCAAGTCTGATGTTCTTGTACTGTGACTCTATCGCCTTCCTGCGGGAGATGACATCTTTCTCATTGCTATGCTGAAGTAAATCACCCGATCTAGTACAAGGCGCCGGCAATGATCTTACGCTCTCAAAGTTGGCATTTCCAGGAGAAGACGGGGTTTGTCTGGTTGAGACCCGGGGTGTCTTCTTTTCCTGCTTTATATTCCGCCCGTCGTCTTTATCTGGCTGGCGCTTTCTCTTGAGCTAAGGCACCGTCAGTGGGATAGAACAAAGACCGAAAAGGGGAAGAAAAAAAGAAAAAGAAAAAAAAAGGAAAGCAAAGACACCACTGTGAAGCACCAGTACGGAACAACAAGATGAGAATCCTGAACAGTAAGGAAGAAAAGACAGACGAATACATAACTAGGTTAATGACAACCTTGACTGTTTGATGACTTACCGAGCTATCACCCTCGCTTACGGATGGGCCTATCGATGGCGCCACCTTCTGACGGGCTCCACCATTCTTCCGTCTGTTGTAGCTTCGGGTTCGCGTGGTAAGCCCCATTGTAGCTGCTGGTGCGTCCGAATCATCGGGAACTGGCAGGCTCGCGCTGTCGACGTGGTCTTTGGTGGTCGATGTAGCCTCTTCTGATGGGGGAGGTACTGCAGGCATCAGATGCTGCTCTGCAGAGAGGCCTAGGATGTCGATTACATCTGCGACAATCCTTCTCCCTACACTCTTAGCTACTTCATCTTGTAGCTCTTGCTTCTTGGTTCGGGTAACTTCGTGCTCCATCTCAAGTTCCTTCAGCTGCTGGCCATCAGAGAGGAGGGTTCGCAAAAGAAGGGCAACATTATCGTTATTGTTGTTGTTGCCATTGTCCCGCAGGGTGTTGAGATAAAACTCTTCGATTCGTTTCTTCGATGCGTCGCTTATACGGGCTCGCTCGTGGCGAAAGACATCGTCCGGATCTTTGATACCTTGAAGATGCGTATTCCAATTGGCGATGGCTTCGCGTAGGCGGGTGGTTATATTTACGTCGGGGCAAGCCATGCCGTACAGGAGGTAGAAAGCCTAGGATAATGGAGCAGTGTGATTATGAGATTGAGTTTGATGCTTTTACCCTGAGAGATGAATTCTCACATTTTATGAATAGCAGACTGCACTCTCCATGATTAATAGACATGTCTGCGTCTGAAGTCATTTTGGTTCGAATGCACCTATCTCGATCACACACGGGAAGGTAGTCCATATTCTGCCTCGACTCAACGTCTGGAGGAGGACGTAAGCTACCAAAATCCTAAACCCCCTAGGCGAGGCAATATTAGCGTGTATGCGAAAGCCAGTTCAGACGGCCAAAAATGGTTCTTTCACTAGTTGGACATAACCTATGGGTAAGTTGCGATTGCAGATGAATCTGCGTCTCGAAATAGGTCGCAAAGGACAATTGGTGTACGTACAGTATGGAACGGGAAGGTCTCTATTATCATGTACTGCGCAAATCTCAACGGAAAGATGAGCTGCTGTACTCATCTATCCCGTTCTAAGACGCGGGTCGATAAGCACTGGGGATCTGACAACATAGGAACATGAGAGATCGACGGTATGTGTACTGTAGTAGGTGAGATGTTTATACTGTACACCCGTGATATGCCTTGTCAATAATCAATAATCAATAATCAATGTCAAGCTCCGAGTTCCGGGTTCCAGGTTTTAACCTTTGCATGTAAAAACTTTGAAATAGCTTTAAGAAGTGCAACAACACTAAAAAATTGGTTCACAAACTAAAATATAGACTAAGGGACATTTACATGTAATTAGCACTTGGAACTGTCGTGGGACAAAGCTCGTTGAACTCGGCGATGATGATACAATATAGTTGGCCAAGACGTCTCTGTTTGTCGAGGACCAGTGAGCAGAGCGGAAATGACTGAACTTAAATTGCAATGGTATTTCCTACAAGGTAGTACTAGGTAACGTTCCTTCAAGATGGTGACATGTAGAAATATGGAATTTCAATAATTTTCAATCAATTGTGGGCCGCTCGCCCATTCTCCAGGTGAGCATGATCCATCCATCATTACTTTGCACAACCTATGCCTTCGTGTACAATCATGTTCATGTAATCCCGTCCTCTTCCCATTGCGGTGTTTGGGCTACTGTTCTCAACTTTGATGGAGGGCGAGTCTGTTCCGGCCTCTTGACGACGTCCCATATGCTCGGCTACCTGTTTCTATTGTAAGTCAAAGACAGGAAGAGCGTGGCTACGGCAATACTTACTATAGCGTCAAGGCTTGGGATCGTTTGACCTTCCGGTATGTGTCCCGCAGACACCCACTCGTCGTGAACTGGATTCTTAAAGACCAGTATGCAGGTGGTGTGTCCATCAACTCCCATGTTCATAGTCTTGTTGCATAAGGTGTTACCTCTCTTGCGGATCAGGGCCTTTTCAGAATCGTCGTGTTCATGTAACACGTGAAATTCGGTAGCGAGTGGCGATGGCGAATTCTGTCTGGGCGGTGCTCGTCTCGTCATCGCGCGATAAGGCTGCTCCCGATTGCTATTGCCGTGGGGATCAACTCGACCTCCCCTGCGCTACAATTGGATTAATACATGGAAAATTGTAATCTGAGGAGCAGTATCTTGGTCGTCTTACCAAAGTACACCACGTCACGGATGTATTGGCCTCTCGTCGAACCGTCTGACAGGACTCGTCGTCCCATTTTTCTTCATGATTGGGAGCCTGCACATGTGCATCCCCAGCCGCTACATTGTTCGGTTGATACTCAGAGGCTGACGGTTGCTCATCGTTCGGACGTAGAAGGATAGAGTCGCCTTCATCCAAATTCATGGCTGCAGATAACTCTGGTACCAACTTTTGTATCGCCTCTAGGCCCAGGATATTCAGCTGTGCTCTTAGCATCCTTCTGGCCAGTTCTTCCATTGTCTCGCCATATTGCTCAAGCCTCTGGGCCCTTGAAGCCACGTGCGCTAGCTCGAGTTCTATCATTTGCCGATTATCTGCAAGTAGCTCTTGTTGGAGGCTAGGTACGCACCCGAACGTTCCATCCCGTACTAAATTTTCCAGTCTTCTCCTCGAACGATCTTCAAAATCAGCCAGCTGTTCTCTGAACACGGCATCTGGATCTTTGATATGTTCGAGCTCTTGACAGAAGGAGATGATAGAAGCCCTCAGCGAAGAGGCCCAGCTTATGCTCGCCATATCGAAGTGGAGGCCAGAAGTTTCGAAGAATCAAATGAGAATAATGGTGCTGATGTGGTAAAGCTTGTATGGTAGCTCCAGGATCATGTGCTTGAGTGTTGACATACACGGTTGTACAGTACAGGCCGAGTAGGCGATGGCAGGTTAATTATCCTATGAATATTACTTGTTTGCATCATCGGTTTGTCTAGGCGGAAATAGGACTTTTTCTTCTTCTCTCACATTTCATTCTTTCTTCTATTTTTTTTCTGTAACTTTGTTGTGTCTTGCTTCCCGTGTCTGTCGCCAACCCAAGCCTTCATCTTCAGCTTCATTGAAAAAATGGAGTTGGAATATCTTTCTCCCAATTTTGGACGTATCCCTAACTCTAGAGCGTTTTCAGGAAAAGCACCGAAATCGAACCTTAGTTGAGCCTCTTGTACGCCGAGTGCATAGGTCCGGCTAATGGTCATCAAAACAGTTCCCATGGGCGAGTAGAGGAAAATACAATTTTACTGCACATTATTCTTTTCTCCTAATCTCATCTTCTGTATCGGTTGAAGGTAAAAACACGGTTGATGAATCGTCTCTGTCCTATGCTATCTCCCCCCCCCCTCTTTCTTATCTCTCGCACGTGTAAATACTCATCACTCACATTTGAGCATATCAGAAGAGAAGAGACGGCTTGGGTCTGCTGTACATTTCCGCAGTTATAGCTCAAGGCACGTTCACGACCGCTTACACTGCTGACAGAGCCTTGCCTCCTTGACCTGCTTCATCACACCAATAGATGACGGCACCTGGTTCACTTCTCTACTGTCCTGAGCGTTGAGCCAACTCCAGTAGTGTTGTTATAAGATCTAAATTCGAACTCAACTGGTACGTGTAAGGTCGCTGCTCATTACCAGAGCTATCCAGGTGTGTGTAAGATGGTGGAAATAATATTCCATCTGGATTTGCGCGTCTGTCCAAAGCCTCATCCGCACTGATCATTGTTTTCTGGTCGGGCGATAAGGATCTTCTATAAATCGATTTTCCGGGGGAAAACCTGGCACTTGTTGTCGCAAGCTACCAAACGTGATAAAGCGCCACAGACTACCGATAGTGAGGGTAGACTAAAAACCAGCGGATGTTTATAATTTCGAACAAGGGATCGCGACATCGTGCGGGTGCTTGAAGGCATGTAAACTGTTCGTGAAAGACCCCCACGATTCTTCAGACATGATAGGTGCCGTCACATAATCATCCAAGTCAGACCGAGAAGCAGATTCCGATCTGATCTGGGCCAAGACATTATTGTACGGCTCAGAGGATTGAGACTGGGCATCTGCTCGACATTGTGGCCCCATCACCGGCAAATGGTTTAGATCCTCGCACATGCAGATGCCCTCATACAATGTGAGCACATCTGGTGAGAGCCCCGAGGTTTCGGCGGCCTCATAAGCCATGCGATTTCCAATCGCTTCAGCCAGTAATCGACATCGAGGGAGAATGTGACGATCGAAGGCGGGACCGCGATGTTCCTTATACCCCCCGATCATTTCGAGTCGTGATTTCATATCTAACATTAACTTGTCCTCGCGTTGCGCCAAGGGTGACAATCTGTTGCGCGCTTGTGGGAGCCCCAGTTTCTCTCCCAGGAGCTCTGACATAAAATCTAGGAAATAAATCGTCAGTTGTCAAGATAATGTCAGCAGGTAAAAATCAGCTCAGCACATACGAATGCACAACAGTAGTGTGTCTCCTTCGGCAATCGAGATTCCCTGTAATGTTGAATCTAGCTCGCTTATTTGATTATATGCACAGAGGCCCTGCCACCCGCACCTTTCGGTGAGGGGTCTCAAGATTTGGGAGGCTTTCATTACTGTCGCCTTGAAAATTGCGGCAAGCGCGTGCTGCGTCGCATCGCTAAGATTAGGGCGCATCCCTATGGTCCAACGAGCGAATGCATGCAAGACCTTGCCTTGCACCCATCCTTCGACAATTGGACGCTGCTGGGTGCTGAAGCTCATGATCTCTCCGGGTACAGGCCCATCGGGTGCCGTGATTGTCCTTCGCTCGATGTAGACAGCAGCTACACGCGTTCCAACCTTGATGGCGGAGATGCCCATTATAGAGAGGGACAGCGTTCCAGCTGACACCCGCCAAATCTGGCGTAGAAAATCAAGACGATCGTTTTCCGGTTCTGAGGATGAGCCGAGCAGAGCACTGAAGGGCAAATCGACATGGTTAAATGCCGTCAGAGAGTGGTACAACGGTTTCGTACCCGGCCGTGTGGGCAGAATACGTGATGTAACTCCAGGCCGCAGTCCGCAAGCGTCGCTGAGACAAACGAGGAAGGGCTTCACGCCATGGCTTTTCCCGTCAACTAAGAGACGAGCAAATACTATAGCTATGCGAGGCATGCCACAGTAGGGCGTTGTCAGAGGCATTGCCTTTGAAGCTCCTACGTGGGGGGTATGTAGATCGTAGGAGCCATCAGGCAGTAGTGTGACCGTCGTTTCCAAGTTACGAGCGTCCAAACCATGATCGGCTTCGGTCAGCATAAATCCACCGCAGATATCAAAGTTCAGGAGCTTATCAACCAAGTCTTGTAGGTCGGGTCGCCCTTTGACGAAGGAACAAAGTGTCCTTATACATAGGTTTACCTGTATCGCTACGATGATGAAGGCCGTCATGTCGCGAGCAGCAATCACTCCATTGCCTTGATCAGTATGCTACAGGTATGCGCTCAGATCTGCCAGACTTACAATCGAATTGGAAATCCCAGAATTTCGGGGTTAGATTCTCAATATCCTGTTGTGACAGACCTGCCAAACTGTTTAGTGACGCTCTCCAATAAAGGCTTCGGACGTACCACTATGACGGAATATCGACCTTGCCCGCTCGTAGTGCAGGGCTACATCTCGTCTGGAAGTAGACGCCACAATGTCACGGTCGCTGCGCCAGATGTCCTGGCTAAGGATCGGCTTGGATTGGAACATGCTGATATGATGATCTTCTCGATGGCTTTGCGGTGATTCCTCTTGACGTTCTGTAAGTAGGGGAGTGATATACAGTCAATATTGCGAGACATTGGAGGAGCTTCTAAGCTGTCTAGTTGCCTTTAAAGAAAATGACAGAGCCATTGTTGGATTGTTTACGGGATCATTTGGAAAGCAGAGAAACAGCCCTCGAATTTGAACGCTGTTGAAATGGACATCTTCCAGAACGGGGAATATTTCAAATCGGCCTACTGTGCTGGCAAGTAGGGAGGGAGCACAGTATACGGTGTATGGCTCTCTGCCTGTAAGAAGCAAGCGTCGTGGACGCTTCCAGGATACAATGGCGAAATTATACACGGTTTTGGCCAAGAGAATGCCCGATATTTGTGCTACACAATGTTTCTCCTGAGCTGACTTATGGATCTTAGTTCCAAGGGATATCTATTCGGGTATATCTTTACCTCGGTCTATGGAAACTGTCCAGTCGTAAGTTCTGCTCCTCGAAACTGAAAAGCATCACTGACCTGACAAATGCAGGATTCACAGTGGCCCATGAAACCTATGCTTGTTACCATAGGACTATGCCCAGCTTGCATCCACTTACGCCCGACCCTCGGTGATACAAGGATGTAATAACGAACGACGCCACTTTGTGCAGAGACAAGGTATCTATATCATGTACAGTCAAGCAGAGAGCAACCAACCGACCATTTGGCAGGTTTCCGGTCGTGTTGACAGTCTTTGCTACACCGTGACATTACAAGTTCTACGGAAGGAGCATTGACGCCGGTATAGAACGCTTCGAATTTGGGATCGGGAAAGCTGCCTTCTAGATAAAGGTCGACTGGTTCAGTCACGATACAACCTGTAGTCGGAGGTGACTCAGTCGTCAGATTGGCCAAAAACTGTGCTGTTGACTGGATCCTGTGGCGATCTACAGATGGCATATCTTTGACAGGGCATTGCGGAACAATTATGAAGATGGTCTCTAGATGATTGAGATTGGTGAGGATCGTCAGGACTTCTATCAGGTTGATTCCTGATTCTGCAAAGAAAGCGACATGCTGGATACACGAAATCCTGCCTGTGAATAGAAGCGTCTCGCTCACTGAGTTAGACTTCAGCTGCACTAGGTCAAGCAGCAAGAAGATGGTTCGAGATACGCAGAACCTGACAGAGGCCCACTCCGAGAAGAGACTTGTGGTTCTCTCCCATTCAGCTAAGGCCTCTTTGCATGATAGCGCAATACGATATGACCCAGGTTGCCGAACTGTCTCAGAAGCACAGGATAATCCGCTTTTCGAGGAGCAGATGGTGTCCAAGCTAAGGGAGACAACTGACATGGCCGCACTCCGCAGAGCGATCCCCCATATCTGCACTCGCAATTCGAGCGGTAGAAGGGGAAAGAGATGGAACGACATGGCCTTTGATGCTCAGGTGTTTTGTGGTTGTTACTATACAATCTTCTACTCTATACCGCCATCGGTCTTCCTTAGGTGTGAGAAGAGTGTCATGTCGTTTGGGGTTCAAGCAGAAAGGGAAAATGCCCCTTGGTTAAGTAGTATTCGAATGCTGCAGGCGTCCGATTTCGTCTCTGGAGTGATGTAAGGTATTAAACAGGACTATCCGTGCAAGGCGGTTTGTAAGGTGATGTGGTATTGTAGGGCACATAACAAGGTGTAGCAATATACTATTGCACTTCCCATCGGAGTAAAGCTGAATCTGAACCACGCGATGGTCTTATAGAAGTTAGGGTCGTTAGACAAAATATATACAATACAATACAATACAATACAATTTATTACGCCCGGCGGCTTATTTTGGCCGATAGGGCACTAGTCACTAATTCGTACGTACATTGCTTAGTTTTCGTCCTCGCCTCTCCAAGCCCATGCTGTGCTACACGTTGCTCAATCTGTGTCCGCATTTCCTAAAGCCCAGACTGTACCTTGCTTTTCACCATATGAATTGAAATAGGTCTCCTCAAGCCCATAATGCGCCTGTTCCTCGATTGTGCTTTTCCTTCTACCCTATTGCTCCCTGCGTTTTCCCCTGATTTACTAGTATAGCCAGCGAACTAGCTTGAAGGCTATTCTTCAAGTGTTCAACGTCCTATCTACGGCGGCTGAAGCGACGTCCGCTTGTATGAGACGGGGTGTTGGGTGTTGGGTGTTTAGTGTAAGTAAGTTAGTAAGAGTAAGTAGGTGAGATTCTTGCAATCTGGTTTCAGTATTGTGTGTCGAGTCGGCCTGTGGCCATTGTAAATCGTATAGTTGCATGGACTGCCTGCATGTTTGGCGTCCACTTTGCGTCATCTGATGGTGACTTTCCTCCTAGGTAGAACGAGAGGTTTCCTCTCGATGTCTCCGTGCACTGCAGCATCTCAGTCCTGTGCGCTGTCCATTTCGTGCATCGAAAGAGAAAGTGCTCTACTGTCTCTGTCGCTTGTCCGCATGCGCATTTCTGTGACGCTGCTATGCTGATCCGGAAGAGGTATCCATTTAATCTGGCCATGCCTGTCCTAAGTTGTGCTAGCACGCTGGCTTCTCTCCGTGACAAGCCATCATAGAGCAATCGAGTGTGCTTACCCGGGAGCGCAGCATCAACCTTCTTCGAAAACTTCCCAACATTGTCTGGTAGCCGTTGGTTTGCACGCTGGCTCGATCGGGCTATATTCAGGGTCGTCGATCGCATTTGGGGAAACTTCTGAGCCGGGACGGCACCGTCTTGGCTCGCACTTCGCGCCTCTTTCTTAGCCATTTTCAGGAGCCTGTGTTCAGCACTGGTGGGCATCCATATGACAGCCACCACGTTTCCTTTGACCCTCAATACATTGATGGAATCATATATGCATTTAACATACTCTTGACCGGACTGCTGGCGAGGGTTTCGGACTGTGAGCACGGCGGCTTTGTTGCTCGCCAACAGTGCCACGCTTCGATACTCAAGGTCGGGTAAGTGTCTCAAAGCGTAAGCCATCGCTGCTAGTTGTCCGGAAAATGGGTTCTGCTCCGTCCTCATGCCGAGCGTGAAGGAAAAGCGCTCAAGCTTCGGTCCTCCTCGCACCGAGGTGGGGATCTCGATGACCCCGCCAACTCCGACTACCCCATTCCGCGCCGAACTGCTCACTGCTGCCCGTACCGCCCATCCTAGATCTGCTTGTGTTGTCCCTAAACTATCCCCATCATCTACTATAGTCTGCACCCGTTCTACCCAGGGTGCCAACGTGAAAGGGTTGATCGTTTCTAGTTCTTCCATCGGGATCTCATTGAGTGCCACTGCTACCTCGTAGAATGGCGAGCGATTGTATCTTCTGAACTTTCGAATGCGAGATGTAGAGCTTCGGAGAGGGTTGGTTGTCGGAAGGGTATGTAGATCAGTCCACATCTTGATGGCCCGTTTCCAGAACCGCTCATGTACACTGGCGATATGTGCCTCTGCTTCTGCTACGCTTGTAGCCACTGTGAGGAATGTCCCCACGATTGCATTTGCCCCAATCCTCTGAACCCGGTTGATAGGGCTGGCTCTTCTATACCTGCATGCATGCATCCATACGTTTGAGGCGTAGTCCACGACCGGGGCCACCGTGGCTGCGAACAACTGCCTCGCTGTCCTCGGAGTAAGACCCCTGAGCCTTTGCAGCTCCATCGCAGCGTTCAATCCCTTAGCCGCTGCCCGTGCAATGTGCTCTTTATATTTGAGGCCGGCATCCATGATCATTCCCAGAACCTTGACCTGAGACTTGGGCCGAATGAGCTGTCCCCTGATCGCGAAAGGTTCCTCGTCGGACTTGTATGCTTTCCGCGTGAAGTGTATGATCGCCGTCCTTTTCTGTCTCGAACGTCGCGCCACTTCTTCTCTCCCAGTCTAGAGCTTTCTTAATGATCCCTTTGATCCCCTCTTGTGGGTACTTTCTGCGGTTGGACCTGTCACCCACGCAGTTTAAGTCATCCACAAACGCTATCGCTCCCCCATAACAATCGATGCGTTGCTGGACAAGGTCCGCGTTGAAGAAGAGGAACAGGATCGGGGACAGAGGGGAGCCCTGCGGCAACCCGGCTTGTGGCAACTCTCGCTTCTCGGATGTCTGTCCGTTGACCTGAATAGTCGCTGTGCGATCCGAGCAAAAAGCTTCGATCCAGCGAAGTAGATCCTCTGGTATGCCCCTTGCTCTCAGTCTTTGGATGAGTCTCTCTTTGCACACCCCGTTGTAAGCTCCTTTGACGTCAAAGCTCACCAGGCTAAGGATCCATCGACCTCGCCAGGCGGCGTAGATCTGCTCTTGCAGCAGCATCAAAGCCTGCTCAGCGGAACGTTGTTTACGAGCTCCAAAGTGATTTGTTGGCAGTAATCCGTGTGTTTCAACAGCATGCGAGATCCTTTCTGCGACGACCGCCTCTAGTATTTTGCCCAGGGTAGATAGAAGCGAGATGGGCCTCCATGCCTTCGCGATCGAATAGTTTTCCTTGTTTGGTTTCTTCAGAGGAATGATCTTGGCATGTCTCCATTGATCCGGCAGCACGCCATCTTCCAACGAAGCACGAAAAAGTGAGAAGACTCGGTGCTTGACAGAAGGCCAGATCTGTTTCCAGACTGCGATTGGTAGCCCATCTTCGCCGGGTGCTTTCCATGATTTCGCCGCGAAAAGCTGTCGCTCTACCTCCTCCATAGTGATATTTGGCATGACGACAGCAGATCCGCGCTGGGGTCGATCCCCTTCCACCTCGATGTGCTGCGGCAATGGAGGGAAGAACGTGACTAACATCTCCTCGGCCTGTTCGATATTGTTGGTCGTACGTGTGCCGTCGACCCTCGTGAGTTGGGGTACTTTGCCAAATGCTGTATCGTCTCCGGACTTGAGATACTTTGCTGCCTTCCATATGTTGTCGTTATCGGCTAAAAACTCGTTCCAATGCGTCTTTTTCTGCTGTCTGATGGCATCATGGTACTGCTTTGCTGCTCCTCTCGCCGTGTCCTCAAGCTCCTCGCATGCTCGTCCCGCACGTCTCGATGCTCTGGCACGGTTCCTCCAGTGTGTGTATATCTGCCGAAGTTGCGTGAGGTCTGAGGTCCACCAACGCTTTGCGTATGGTGACGGCTTAGCTCTGGGTGTTAGCGCGCGGACTGCCTCCAGCACCACTGTCATAAGCCTGTCAGTCTTCTGCTGTACGGTGCCTTGTTCCGGAATGGACTCTAACGCCTCGGCAATCCGGGCGTTGATCTTCTTCCATGGTGCGTTCTTGAGCAAAAGTCGCTCCTGGGCTTGCGGCATCGGAACAGAGACATCGAACTCCGTCTCGATAGCACGATGATCGGATCCGTGCTCTGTGCCGTGTATCATACACTTGACAGTCGAGGTCGCTAGGTCTGCCGAAGCAAGGACCAGGTCGACTGTTGTCTCGAAATCTCCGCCACTCCACGTCTTCGTCCCCCTTGGAAGCAGGCTCGTTAGATCAAACTCAGTCATAAGGCTGATGATCTGATCCGCTTCGCCTTGCCTCGTCAAGGATATCTCATCTCCTCCCCATAATTGGTCGTGTCGGTTGAAGTCTCCAACAATTACCACATCCACCAGCCCACCGGCTTGTCTTCTTGTGCCTGAAATGACCTGATGCAGCAGGTTGCAGGTACCTTGCAACGCCTCATCGTCTCGTCCCGGTACGTAAACGGACACAACCAGTACTAGGCGTCCAGGAAGTCGCAAGATGGCTGCCGTCATATCTGCCGTCTGTATCGGTATCTGCTCCGCCTCCACATCCTTGTTCACCCATAACATGCTTCGGATCGGCCATCTTCCCTCCCTCCAAACAGTCGGGACCATCTTGACCCATCTCGGATGTCTCATAGGAATCGTCAGTAGCTTGCCGTCCTTCTGGTGTGCCTGAGGCTCTTGGATCGCGATCGCTGTGTATTCTCGAAGATTCTTATCGTTCATAAGGCTTTCGTGCACCGCATCCTGCTTTCTCACATTCAGTTGCATCACCCGGAACAACTTACTCATGCCGCCTGGGGTGGAGTTTCAGGCAATTTCTACTGAATGACTCATGCGGACCACTGCAGAGGACGCACTTTGGTATCTGCGCCTGGCACTCACTATGATGATGACCCTCAGCGGCGCACCTTGCACATACTCGAGGCTTGCTGCATGCGTATGCTTTGTGGCCGAGCTCTTGGCAGTTATAGCATTGTTCCGGTCCAGTAGTCTGCTCAAATACACTCGTATATGCCGATTCACCTGCGACGAGAAAGTAGTGTTCCTGCAGTAGTCTCTTGGCGTCGCTGCTCTTAGTGAGGTACACCACCATGGATCCATATGACTTGGGGTTGGCCTTCCGGCTCAGCCAGGCTACCTTGGCAATCTGGACTTCATTCTCCTGGTTTAAGGCTTCTATTGCTCCAGGGAGGATGTTAAACGCCTGGTCAAAGACGGCCATACGATTCATGCTATCAACTTTGATAGGATATAGTTGGTCCCGAAGGACTCTTGCACCTGGAGCTTTCCTGGTTTCAAGGATAGTCTTGATCTTCTGTATTTCTTCTTCGTTCCTACCTATAATCCTGAGGCGGTTGGCATTCCGTCCATCTCTGGTCACTGCGACGCATCGCCAGTGAGGTTGGTCACTTGACTGTCGCATCTCCTGCTCCACGGTCTTGCGAATCATTGTTGGTGTAGCGTCTCCAAGATGGTCTTCAGGAACTCTGGATGTGTCGACTGTGCAGAACACCGGTTCTGGAGTTGCCGATCGGGCTGCAGATGAAGATTGACTGGACATGCTGGTGGATGTCATCCTGGCTGCGTCTGCATACGATTGAACCGACGACCGTGGTGTTTCAGTCTTGTTCAGCATATCTAGCTAAAATATATACAGTGGGGTGCGGGTTCAGCGTCAGTAATCTTTTATTGAAGTTTTCTTAAGAATGTCCGAAAGAGGCTTAGATGTGGCGCATGCACAGTAAACAGCTGAAGCCGATATACTCCCTGTCGTCAGCTAGCAATAACAGCATGTACGTACCCTCTACAGGTGACATTTTAACTTATCCAGAGGCTAATTTGCTCCAGATTACCATTCTAAATTATCACAACGCCCACTTTTGACCTGAAGCCATAGTCATCCGCAATAATACTTATGCATCATTCCAAGAAAAACTACAATACTGTACAGAGAATGCTAATCAATTCCCATCTGTTACCCCGAGTCAAATGAATCTAAGTGAGGACGATCAGGTAGGAATGGAGAGACTCGTCAAGGCCCCTGCTGCGATCGTAAGAACCTCGACTTACAAAACTTGTCAGTTGTCTTACGTAGATCATTCCACAGAGGTCTGAGCCCTGTCTTAGACTCGGCTTCCTTTTCGTCCGCTTTTGTGATTGTTAGAGACTGGACTGACTCTGAGACTTGGTAGCTGCTGTAGAGCCTCCTGGATTGAGGCAAGATACTCCATACTCTGTATTGTATCTGGATGCTTCGCCCCAAGCACCTCTCGTTGGAGGTCTAATACTTCTTGGTAGATGCCTTCGGCCTCCTCATATCGGCCCTGATTATGGTACGTCGCCGCGAGTTCCGCCATGCTGCTGATCGTATCTGGATGCTTCTCCCCGAGCACATCTCGTCGGAGTTCCAGTACTTTATCTTTCAGTTTCTCAGCCTTCTCATATCGGCCCTGATTATGGTACGTCGCCGCGAGTTCCGCCATGCTGCTGATCGTATCTGGATGCTTCTCCCCGAGCACCTCTCGTTGGAGGTCTAATACTTCTTGGTAGATGCCTTCGGCCTCCTCATATCGGCCCTGATTATGGTACGTCGCCGCGAGTTCCGCCATGCTGCTGATCGTATCTGGATGCTTCTCCCCGAGCACATCTCGTTGGAGGTCTAATACTTCTTGGTAGAAGCCTTCGGCCTCCTCATATCGGCCCTGCGCATGGTATATCGTCGCGAGTGACGCCATGCTGCTGATCGTATCAGGATGCTTCTCCCTGAGCACATCTCGTCGGAGTTCCAGTACTTTATCTTTCAGTTTCTCAGCCTCCTCATATCGACCCTGAGCATGGTATGTCGCCGCGAGTTCCGCCATGCTGCTGATCGTATCAGGATGCTTCTCCCCAAGCACCTCTCGTCGGAGTTCCAGTACTTTATCTTTCAGTTTCTCAGCCTCCTCATATCGACCCTGAGCATGGTATATCGTCGCGAGTGACGCCATGCTGCTGATCGTATCAGGATGCTTCTCCTCGAGCACCTCTCGTCGGAGTTCTAGTACTTCTTGGTAGATGCCTTCGGGCTCCTCATATCGACCCTGCGCATGGTATGTCGCCGCGAGATCTGCCATGCTGCTGATCGTATCAGGATGCTTCTCCTCGAGCACCTCTCGTCGGAGTTCTAGTACTTCTTGGTAGATGCCCTTCGGCCTCCTCATATCGACCCTGCGCATGGTATGTCGCCGCGAGGTCTGCCATGCTGTCGATTGTATCAGGATGCTTCTCCCCGAGCACCTCTCGTCGCAGACCCCAAGCCCGACTGTTTACCGGCTCTTTCTCTCTCCACCGACCTCGTTCATAAAGAAAGTATGATACTCTCTGAAGTAAATTTGCTGTCTCCGTCTCTGTCCCGCCTACCTCCGCCCACTCCCCTACTTGAATGGCATGCGTCAGGTACTCCTCGCATCGTGCCCATGTAGTAGGTTCTGATGACGGGAAGAGGTCGCCCACTACCTGCAGCGCCTTGCCACAGTAGTATCCCTCATCCTCTTTTGGCCCCTCGTCTGCCCTCAATGCATTGCCAATGGTTGTTGCTACAGAGCCTCTCACCCTCAGCCCATATCGTATAGCCTCTTGCACAAGCTTGTGCATCTCGTACCTTCTCCCACTATCCTCTGTCTGGCGAAGGCTGAGGAAAGAAAACTCTGTCAGGCGTGTGGCTGCTTCCAAAACCTCAAGGTCTGAGACTTGTCCGGTTGAAATGACATCCTCTTCATCCTCTTTATCGTATCGACGAGCCGTCGCTGCTACTAGCTCGTGAGGTATGTCTTGACAGTCCACATACGCAACCACGTGTAATATCCGGTATGATGTCTCGCTCTCCACTCGGATCCGCTCTATCGAGATCCTCCACGTCTCAAGCACACTGTTCGATACCTCCGGTCGTCGATGTCGATCGGCATCGCTCACCTTCAGCACCTCCCATCGGGTCTTGCCTTGTCTGAGGAGATCCAGATACTGTTCGGCTGTCATCGACATCCGCCGCATGTATGCGCCGGCTTGTGAGATCGCCAACGGGAGGCACTGTAGTTCCTGCAGAAGAGCATCCACTCCTGCCTCCTCCACTGCCTGCTCTGTACTTATTGGCTCATCTCGGACCCTTGCGAGAAGTGTTGTTGCCTCATCTACAGCCATGGACTGCACCTCGACACCACGTCGCGCTCCAACAAGCGTGCCTGCAATGTGCGCGTCTCGACTTGTCCACAGCACCGTCCCTTGCAATGCATGAGGAATGTATTTATATAGGTTCTCGGCCATCCCTTCCCCTTTCACTTGACCCACTCCAAATAACCTCAGGTTGTCGGCGTTATCGAGGATCATCAGCCATTTCGATCGAGCTTCAATCCCGTTGCGCACTGCATCGAGCAGGTCTGTCCCATCAAGCCGCTCGTCGATCCCGAGCTTCTTGCCAATCGTCTTATAATCGGCTAGGAAAGTCGCTTCGCTGTCGGCATGCACCCAAAATACGTAGCAGTCGTCGTCGGCGTCACATCGTCGATATGCGTAGTCTAGCGCGATCTGTGTCTTGCTTGATTCATTCCTCTGTTAGCCCGTTCGCGACAATCGTACCATGCCGAAAGCGGACACCTACCCCGATCCTCCTAGGCCCCAGAGCGCGGCACTGCGCAATCCCAGCGTCGATGGCAAAAGCTTATCTAGTCTGTCGATGAGATCCCGTCGATGGACCAGATCCTCGTTGCGGGGATATGGAATGACGCGGACGACTTCGGCGCGGGCCGCCGGGTGGGGCGCGCCGTAGTAGACGTTCCCTTGAACGTTTCCCTGGTGGATGACAGTATGGTCGCGGAACTGGTTATGGCTGACCTCGCGTTGCTCATGCGGTGAATGTGCTGGCATCCTGATGTCGATTTAATTGCAATCGGTCCACGGACCTTTACAGGAGGGGTTCTGGCATTGTTTGCAATTGCACAAAGCACAGAAAGCTGAAAGACCAACATTCCTTACTTCAGCCGCTCACGTGATCCTACGTCATCGCATCATCTTCGATTTTGTTCGCCCTGGCTTCAAGGCGCATGACCATATCTCGTCTAAGGTGTCGGGGTCTTCAGCTTGAACCCATATGTACTAATAATAAAACAATTTCGATACTGTACTTTTGCCGCACCGTTGGTTCTTCCCCAACGTTTAACACGCCGTTGCCCTGAGTCAAGGTCTGAACATTCCATCCTGCTGATGAGCTTATGGTCACGTGTTCTAGGCAACCGTGAAGGAAATGTGTCCTTTGTTCTTTGTTGGCAATGGCCTGCCCACCTACTGGTTGCCCCTCGTCTCGCCCAGTGTCCTTCCTCACCTTCTCGCTGCCAGCCGTCGCCATGAGTTTGCCTCCTCGATGTTCCTTCTCGCCTGACATGTATGCGCCAGATTACGATCCTCGCCGTGCCAACGACAGCCCCTTCTCTTTGGATGGCGAGTTTGACCTTGATGGCCGAACTCCGCCATTTCGGACCTGCGAAACTCCGCGCGCTTATGGCACCCCTCTCCAAGACAGACGCCTGCCATTGCTTGGGCTAAGTGATTGGGACCCCAACTTCCGAGACGACGAAGACGATCCAACGTGCATTCACTACGATATCGAATGGAAGCTTCAGCTTAAGAAGGGCAGACTGTCCAAGCTGGTCGAGATCACGGAGGAGAATCTGACCCTTGCCCCCGGTGCCTACTGGGACAAGTTTCTAAGCCTCGACTTAGCGACGACCGTTAAGGACAAACTTCCCGAGCCGAGGTACGAATCTGATGAGACAACCGTTATTGTGAGCGTAGAGAAACGTAGTGAACGTAACATGAGGAAGCGCTTTGATGGCCTCGTTGTGGACTAAAGGACGATAGAAGATAAGCTGAGAGGCTGGGCTCCTCTCTTCCGTGAAGGTAATAAGCTAAGAATTTATATCTCTTTTGTTTATAAAGAGGTCATGCAGCCGGCAGCTGCGACTATCCGGAGTCGCGGCCGTGGGGCTACAGGCCGACAGCTCATTGCCAGAGACCAACTGCTTGCTGATCAGGAAGAGTCGACGGGCTCTCGTCCCGTGTGGAAAGAAGTCTACGAGCTTCTGCACTGCACCGGTGTCCCTTGCGTGAACTCGCAGTTCTATTGCTGGCGTGATCCGGAGAGCAAGAAGCACTACAAGCTCGATACTAACATCCTGAGCATGCTTGTTGACTTTGCTGAGGAAGGAAATCTGCTGAGGACGCACGATGACGTGCCTGAAAACATCCGCCAGGTGATCTACAAGAATGAAGAGGAGAGCTCGGAGCGAAGAAGGCTAAAGCGTAAGAGATCTGACAGTTCGTCTCCAATTAATATCAACGTCACCTGTCCTGGTCATCCTGGTCAGCATCAGGGTGAGATTTTTAACGAGTCCAATGCTGAAGCGCGGGGAGAAGTGCAGGGGTCGGTGGCGACTCGGCAGCGACCGATCGACCTTGTCATCCCCATGCGGAGAAACCAGGCTCTAGAAAGATACCACGAATGGCAACAGGATCAAGTGGATAGCCCTCGTTGGCAGCAAAACATTCGATGTGCTTACGAAATCACAAGAGAGGCATGCCTCGATCTTAGGCATGTCCACTCTGAAGTAGGTGCTGAGTTTTACACCGACAGAGGAGTTCAATTGGGGGTTGCGCTTTCGTTCATGAATGATGTGCCACGTTGGATTGAGGAAGCTCTAGGGTAGCAGAATGATGATCATATTTTGTTTTCTCTCCCATGCTTTATGCCTCACACCTTATTTCCTTTCCCTCTAGCTTAAACTACAAACAATGTCTAGCGTGGTCTCTAAGGTCTAGTGGCTCGTGCCTCTACAGAGGTTGCTCAACCGCCAGTCCTGCATTACGAAAGTGTCCCTCAGCGCTCGCCTGTGTTCCCCTACAGTTTGCACGCATGACCTGACATAGGATCCAAAATCTCTCTGGATGAGACTGATGTGCTCATCCCACCGCAGCTTCACATAAGCCTTCATCTCAGCAAAGTACTCTTCAATCGGGTTAGTGTCGGGCGTGTACGGTGCTGTCATCTCCAGCTTCACGCCAGCCTCGTCACAGGTTATGGCTCCTGGATGTTGGTAACGAGACAAAAGAGGGAAAAGTGGAAACACAAAGAAGTGGTCGGTCCCAAACTACCCTGGCTTGTGTAAGTATGTGAGCCTGAGTTACAAGGCTAAATATTACTCATAAAGGCGGGGCCAGGTGCTAGGGTGACAGGATGACATGATCACAGGATGACAGGATGACGAACCTAAACCACTTTAACCAGCCACACGCCCGACTTCAGCCACACTCAGCCCTAGATAATCACTGCATGAAGGGAATGGCGTACCTTCTCGACGAAGCCATACTTTGACCGGAATATACAGTCAACAACGGACCTCAGGGAACTGTCAAATCAGACGCTTCACGTAGGCCCAAATGTCATGTTTCCTCCCACATCACCTTGGTTGATCCAAACTCTATCTCCCAATAAGTTGTCCGCAACGCCACGCTCGGTTGAATGACTTTGACCTGCCTGCATACTTGGTTCGTCAGCGCCTTTCTAGGTGATTTTACAGCGATACTGCTACATATTCCAAAATTCGAGACTTACCTGGATTATCTTAAGTTCGAGGGCACCGCTGTGGAATCCCTTTCTCTATGAGCATTTATTGCGGCACCTTATGCAATCACTGCTTTGCGGAGACAGTGGTCTTCTCATGGAGAAAGTTATCGTTGTGAATAGTTCAGGGCGATCGATGCTGATACAGTAGTTCCGGATGGAAATGACTAGTGGTAACGGGTTCAATAGCAATGCTCGAACGTAGACTTTAATAATCTCACTTCCAGAAGGAATCGTTGAAGCCCCTCGCCGCCTCCCCTCCCATGTCACCAGTGATGATTCGGACGTCGTGACCGAACTGATTGTTGGCAATCGTCGTCTTGCGACCTGCCATTTTCTGCCAACCTTCTACCCCAATATTGCCCGTCATTATTCGGGCCTGACCAAGCGTCACATTGCCATAAATATTTGTTTCCCTCACCTCGTTGGAGCTGCTCATGCTCGTCGTATTATCGGGGGCGGACATTCCCATCGCTAGTATGTCAGCAACATTAACTGGTATGAATCCATCCGCTATGAAATCTCGTCAGTAGGTCTGTTTTGTGCGATCACTAACATATATGTCTGACCTGTCTGCTGCAGCGCTCGGTTCTTCACAATATCCAGAAGAGCCAAGTTGATCCCGAGCACTTTGTTGACCCTAGTGTTTGTCTGCTCGAGAACGCCGAATGCAACTCGAAAGCCGTCTTGGAGGTTTCCCAACAAGCCGACTTGAGCCACCGAGATCCGCAACCCGAGCTCATTACGAGCCCGGTCAAGCTGGTCCAGGATGCCTTGCAACTTTTTGTCGTCCTTGTCGCCCGACTTAAGGGCGTGGAAGAACTGTGACACGGCCTTCTCTCGTTGCCTGGCAGCAAGGTTATCCAGGAATGATCTAAGCTCAGTGGCAATGTTGGTGATGGCCTTCACCTGCAGTTCGACCCTGGCCGTTTGCAGCTTTTCTTCCTCGCGAACAAGACCAAGTGATTCATCGATAGCGTCCAGATGCTTAGACATATTATCCAGCGTCTCGGATGTGCCTTGGACCCTGCCCCGCGCGCTTCGAATCTCCTGGATGACAGTAAATGCCGCACCGATAATGCCGATGATGCTAGCCGCTGCTCCTATTGCCTCTGCCTGCGCGATAAAAATCAGCGAATGAAGCCTATATCAGAGCTAGGCCGAGAGGTGAGTACCATTGTTGTAGTCTGTTGGTGGTAGGTAAAAGTACGATTATGGTCATCTGATGGCAATGCGCTCTGTCTTTAACCAATCAGTGAGGCTGTGTCTCGTCACGTTCTCAGCCTTATTGCTACCCCTCTCCGGACGTGAGACTGTACAAATTTGGCGACTTCCAGAAGATTGGTGCTGTAAAATAATTAGCAACAAAATGGATCAGCCAGCGTTCCACCGACGCGGCGTCACTTGCAGCCGATTTGGCGACAATGCCAGAATTAACCAGGGGGATATCCATTACCACTTGCCCCACCCAGCGGCCCATGCCGAAGTCGTTCGCGTCATTCCGTATCCCCGCAACGAGGATCTGGTCCATCGTCGGCATTTCATCGACAGACTAGATAAGCTTTTGCCACCGACGCCGGGATCCCGTAGCGCTGCGCTTTGGGGCTTGGGAGGATCAGGGTAGGTCTCCACTCGGCACACTACGGTGTAGCGAAAGGGCTAACAGAGGAACGAACCAAGCAAGACACAGATCGCGCTAGATTACGCATATCGACGATGCGACGCCGACGAGGAATGCAGCGTATTTTGGGTGCATGCCGACAGTGAGACGACTTTTCTAGCCGATTATAAGACGATCGGCAAGAAGCTCGGGGTCGACGAGCAGCTTGACGGGACGGATCTGCTCGATGCAGTGCGCAATGAGATCGAAAGGCGGCCGAAATGGCTGCTGGTCCTCGACAACGCTGATAACCTGAGGTTGTTTGGAGTGGGCCGACAATTCAAGGGAGAAGGATCGAACGAGAACCAGAATCTATACAGATATGTACCTTGCACATCGCAAGGGACGGTGTTATGGACGAGTCGAGATGCGCGTATCGCCGGCACGCTCGTTGGATCGCGTCGCGGTATCGAGGTGCGATCTATGGTTATAGATGAGGCGACGACGCTTCTCGCAGTAGCTAGAGATGAGCCGTCGACTTTGAGGGAGGCAAGTGTGGACGCTCTATTGGAGGAGTTACGATGCTTACCCTTAGCGATCTCGCAAGGCGGCGTATACATGAGGCGTATGTCAATGTCAGCCGAGAAGTACCTAGACCTCCTCAGGCAGGGCAAGACCCGATGGGAAGTGCTAAGAATGAGCGGCACGGACCGACACCGACGGCCAGAGGTATCGAACAGCGTGCTTGAGACTTGGAGGATCTCGACGGAGCGAATTCGAGCGGAGAGCGAGATGTCGTACGGCATTCTCCATGTGATTGCGTATCTGGATAGTCAGGACATAACGCAAGAATTGATGGCGGCAGCTGCTAGTCGATACAACATTGGCGGCGAGAGGTCAACTGGAGAGGCTACGGAGCTTGAGGTTCTAGAAGCAGTCACCCGTCTGACCGAATTTTCTTTCCTTGGCCTACGTCGGAAGGAGGATAGCAGGCGAAGTTATGAGATGCATAAGCTTGTGCAAGAAGCCGTACGATTTGGGTTGAGGATAAGCAGCTCGGTAGAGACGACCACGGGCAAGGCGCCAGGTGCAGTAAATGAACCGGAGAACAGCGAAGCATACTATTCTGGCATAGCTCTACAGATAGTAGATGATCTTTTTCCGCCATCGCAACCAACTTCATGGGCACAATGCGAGGAGTATGTGACGCATGCTGTACGAGTAGGGGAGTGGGCGGAGGTGAGCAGGACGGAGATCGAGACAGCAACTTTATTCCAGAGAGTATCGGATTTTCTTTACGATCGAGAACGGTGGAGGGAGAAAGAGCCGGTTGATAAAAGGGCATTAGAACTTCGACGGAAGGTGCTTGGAGAAAAGCATGCACATACGATCAGAAGCATGGCGGACCTTGCAGCGACATACCATGTGCAGGGCCGATATGATGAGGCTCAAAGCATTTGCCGAGAAGTACTAGAAATGCGACGAGAGGTGCTTGGAGAGAAGCATCCAAATACGATCAGGAGCATGGCGGACCTTGCGACGACGTACCATCAGCAGGGCCGTTATGCCGAGGCCGAAAACATTTGCCAAGAAGTACTAGAAATGCGACGAGGGGTGCTTCGGGGGAAGCATCCAGATACGATCAGCAGCATGGCGGACCTCGCGGCGACGTACCATCAGCAGGGCCGATATGACGAAGCCTTTCAGCTTCACCAAACCGCCTTCCACCTTCGCTGCCTTGTGCTTGGAGAAAACCATCCGGATACAATGCAGAGCGTGGCATACCTCGCCTCCACACGGGAGGCGCTACAACAATTACCGTATCTTATAGAACCAGCCCAGTCTTTGGCGGTCACGCAAGTTCACGAATCGGAAGAAGGAAAGCTGCGGGATAGATCGTTACGAGAGGTTATGCGCGGGAAGGTTGGGCGCTTTCGTAAATGGGGATCCCATAAGAGTTGGGGCTTTGATTGATCTCCATTTCTACTTGAAGGTCTATATCCGCCGTAGTGTATACCGAACTAGCTGCCATAGTAATCAACGAGTATTTTCTGTATTTGTGAATGGGGTGCATATAAACATATAATCATTAGGTAAAAATAGGTTGTCAGAAATAGAAACCGGGATGAATGAAGTTGGTCATTAGACGGGGCCATTGATGCCCGAGTTTCCAAGCATTTTTGTGCTGTTAGTGCTAAGGGAGGGCAGGGATCGTATTGGGGCTGCTGGTACACTGTGCATGCGCCACGTTTAGTCCATTTTTGGCTATTCTCAGTAAATTTACAATGACAGATTACTGACGCTGAACCCGCACCCCACTGTAGCATCACCATGACGCAGGGAGCAATAGGGTAGAAGGAAAAGCACAATCGAGGAACAGGCGCATTATGGGCTTGAGGAAACCTATTTCAATTCATATGGTGAAAAGCAAGGTACAGTTTGGGCTCTAGGAATCGCGGACACAGATTGAGCAACGTGTAGCACAGCATGGGCTCGGGGAGAAGAGGACGAAAATCAGGCAATGTACGTAAGCATTAGTGATTAGTGCCCTATCGGCCAAAATAAGCCGCCGGGCGTAATAAATTGTATTGTATTGTAGCATCACCACCATTACGGGTGTCTTCACGAAGGCTAGCCTTAGTCGACACCAGTAAGAATAGCCATTTGAGAGAATGTGATATATTGCTTTCCCTTCCTCATTTTTCTCTGTTATATATTTTGATATCGTTTCTTGATACTATTTACTGTGAGAGTAACCCTTAAACGACAATATATAACTCATCATGCATGGATATTCCGGTTATCTCATCGGCTTGAGTTACGCGCATCTCAGGTGTTCCAAGGTGGGGCACGAAATATCAGGCATGAAGCTCGTACAACCCATACGTCATTTGAGTCGGCCCTGTGCTCAACATGTAGGATGGGGTTGATGCTTGAAGAGTCCTAGTATGGACGCTGCTCCGTTAAGATGAGACTTTGTAGACAGACGGTGGCGCACCTGGTATTGGAAGCTGGAAAATTCTGTTCCCTGCGGCCTCTAGATACTCAGCAAGCGAGTCCATGGTGTTGTATACCACTTGGCTGTGCCGACAGTTGACTTGTTCTATTGCTGAGGTACATATCACTTCCTAGGTGAACGTGATTCCTATTGCTCATCCTCGTGTTGTCATACGGTTCCACTGCCTCGCGGCTGCTGCTATGCTGGACGGTCGACAAAGATCCTGCTATGGTCCAGATTTGGGCCTCCATATCCCATGTTCTTGAAGGACTTCCCGCCTTGGAACCTTTATGTCCGCATAAGCGAGCAAAGTACCCATGTGTAGATTGAGACGAAGTTTTTATCCACTTCTTTGGTTCTTTCTAGGTAAACGAGATGATGAAGGCGCAAAGAGCGCTGCCAGGCGTAGTAGCAACAGTGCGACGAGCTAACAGAGTGCTAGAGAGAGACATGCGCTCGTGCCATCTACAAAAGGTGCGCTTGAGGAGTATGCAGACTAGGAGAAATGCATGAGCGGCCCAAAAAAGAATGGCGACAACCGCGACAAGTATGATCTTGGTCTGTTCCATGACTTCCTCTTCAGTGCTGCGAAGATGACGATGACGGTTGCGGTAGAGGCAGATTGATCTCAGGGCCTGTAACTATTTACGAAAACATTTGGTGAATTGACGAGCAGATGAGGTATTGTAGTAAATGAGGTTCAAGAGAGCACACCCTCGGACGTCCGGATACATTTGGACCCTGATTTCAAACTGGGCCATGTGGGCCGTAATCTCGGACCAGTGGCTGAGGTCAACACCATCGCTAAGGCATATCACAAGCCAGATCTGAATCACAGCTGAGCCATCGAAAATGTGGAGGCCTGAATCAGAGGATCTGCACGATCTTTTACTATATATATGGCGTAGGAATGCTTTCCTCGGGCTCATGTACATAGCCTTCTTCACCTTCAACTAGATACCTATCCTGCCATCGCTTCGGCCATTCCATTCTTCCTTCGCTCCTCACTCAAACGCCAAAATGACTGCCCAACGAGGCACCAAGAAGCTGGTGATAGTCCGCAATGACGCCCCGGATGCCGACAACATAGCAGCATTTATGCTTCTATTACAATGGGCAAAAAACGCGCCTGACGTCGAATTGGTTATCATATTTGAGCCTCGGCCTGTTGACTTTAGCCTGGCAATTTTGGAACCTGATGACCAAAAACAATTGGACAGGTTACTCAAGCGTCACTTCCCTGAACTCGGAAATCCCCTCAAGATTCGCCTAAATGGCTTGTTGACAGAGCAGGCTATAAGCCAGGTCACAAACCTCAGCGAAGAAGACCGGGCTTTGGTAAGTTTCGAAGCTTTTATTTTTCCGTCCTTTCGAGTTAGTTCTGTTGGCTAAAGCTGGAAACTACAACTAGTTGAGTATGGCAGTCAAGCCCTCCAAAAGCTCATTAGAGGACGCAAAGCTACATGATTCACTCATGGCCAGGCGCCTGGACTCAGAGCTACATGCTTCACTCATGGCCAGGGACCTCGCAAGGTGCCTCAACGAACTGCCAGGAACATCTCGAAGCCAGGCCAAAGTAACCATCCTGGTGGATATGGATGCACTGTCTGATACGAGTCCTGTGAATCTCAAGTGTCACGCCCAAGAACAGCTGTTCAACCGCACTCCGGAAGAGATCAGTGAATTCTATGGTTTCATGAACCTGCCTCGTCTCTAAAGGCAGGAAGAGATCAGGCAATGGTACAAAAACCGTATCAAAGAAGCCGATGAGAAGCTGCAGAACTCCAGCATCGATGTAGGCTGTCTTGATTTCCGTCATTTGGCGGAACGGATTATGGCCGCAGAAGGCGCCATGCTTACTGAAGGGGCATCCTTCAACCTGCTTCGTCGTCTTGTTGATGAGCCAGGCGTAGCAGCCAAGATCGACTGTGTTGTACAAGCAGTATGTCTCCCTTCCCCTTCTCCGACAGGATATCCGCCAGGCACAAATCCTCCAGCGGGTCCGTACACCCAAAATAACCATGTCCACCACTTCCCTTTGCGCGAACAACACGCTCGGGAAGTCCGCTGCATATGTGCTAGATAGTTCGCATCTCTTTCGCAATTTTGTTGCTGTTCCGACTCACACATCCCAATCAATCTCTTTCTCATTCTACAAACTGGAAGAGAATGGCTTTTTCAGTCTTGCAAGATGGATCTTATGTTTCAATCGTGGCGAAGACCCTTTCAAGGTAGCGGAAGGAAATGTCACTTTGGCGGGTCAGCACCGCGATGCAACGATCAAGCTGCCGGATCTTGCGATGATTCTGCTTACATTTGACTTCGAAGCTTATCCGAGAGAAACCTCAAAGGTCGAGGTACAAGTCGTGCAGGGAGAGTCTCTGCTTTTCGTACAGTCAGAAAGTGGAATCCTAGCATTCCTACCTAAGGATGGCCATATATACAAGACTGTGGATCTAGTGGCCCTTCTGACTTCTGTGCATAAGGGACAATTCCGAATCAATTGGGTTACTTGAGATTCTTCACTGTTGAAGAGGTTGGGCGCGAGCGAGCCAATCTGCAAGTCGCTCATACTCTGCCTATTTACTATATCAGTCTGGGGCTAGTATTTTCCGATATGTATTTATATGATAGTGTGTGATGCAGAATAATCATTATCGCAACGATCCACCTCTCTTTTCTTTCATTTACTGCTAGTGTCTCCATAAGCTTGTCCAGGTACTGCAGAGAGCCGACCTCAACATGAGTCGATGCGTAGCCCCCTTTATAGCTCGCGAACTAGCTTCAGGTTGCGAGATATGAAAGGGTCAAGAGGCTAAAATATAGAGAATGAAAGAAAGCTTATACCACGCACTCGTTACTCGACATAGAAGGAGAAGAAGGCGGCTAAGAAAGGGGAAGTCCAGTCACAGCTGCCGATTTATCTGCTGCAAAAAACTCACTTTCTCTAGTTACATATATATATTATTGGACTGACCAAGCGATATTGCTGTCCTAATCTCAAAATACATAGGACAATAGCGATGTTCAATCACAAATGCGGTTGCGGCGTTTCTCCACGAGCAAGCCTCATATGACTGGCAGTAAAGGTGTCGTTCGCGACAGCTGAGCTTGTGCTGACGTCGAGTGCAAGACTGAACGCTGCAATGAGCCCGGCCAGCCGTTCCTTCTGGTCTGGCCCGTCTCCGTCACATCGCAGCATCTTGAGAGCCTCTTTCTGCATCGGGTATCCTGTACCGCCTCCGACAGTGCCTACAGGCAGGGACGGGAAATAGAGGCTCATGCAAAGCGCACCAGTCTTAGGGTCAAGTTCCGAGGTCAGATGGCTCCAGGATGCTTCGGCGGTGCTGGCAGTGTCCTGACCGGTCGCAATGAACATGGCTGCGATGATATTGACCGTGTTTATGTTGGAACCAAACTGACCGTTCCTGATCCCGCCTTCTTTGAGAGTCTTCTGGGCCATGTAGAGGCGCTCGGTGGTGCAGCCGAGGATCTTCTGACAGACTTCCCGTGAAATCGTTCCCCAGACTAAAGTCTCAACACCACGAGCCTTCTTCACGTTTCCCCAGGAGGGTTTTTTGTCGGAAGCTAGCTGACCTTCAATGAAAAAGTCCAAGATGTTGTATTGATCGGCGAATGACTCTCGCAACATCTCACAGGCGTACTGTGTGGCTTTGGTGACCATGTTCTGTCCCGCCGCGCTCCCACAGCTATAGGTGCACAAAAGATGAACCTGCGAACCGATGATGGAAGGTTCGATAGTCTTGAGCCTAACATGATGCTTGCTAGTCGCTTCTGCCCACCTAGCGAATGCGTTCTGCATACCCGGTAGCGCTTGGGCAAAGATGACTGCCCGCCTCGGATTTTGGAAAACGAAGACAGGACCGCGAGACATGCCATTGCTCAGAGTTTCAATATGTATGCCGCCAGAGGCATTAAAGGCCTTGCATCCTCTAGAGTAGCTGGCGATAAGGGTAGCTTCGTATGTGGCTAAAGGGGCATAGATATCGTCGAGCACCGGTGTTCCGGCTAAGCGTAACGGGCCTGCAATGCCAAGCGGAACTTTGCAGAACCCTATGCAATTCTCGATACGCACGTTTTCCAGGTTCCCTGATTGCAAGTCTGCGGCATGGTTGAACCTGTCCGCTAAATCATGCAAAACCTGGGCCTTGTCGCGTGAATCAGGAGCCATAGCGGTGTTCTCGAGGCAAAAGCTTCTTTTAAAGTGATGATTGATATTCCCTGGAGAGATATCGAGTTATCCAGATCGAGGAGGGGGAGTCAAGTACAGTATATCTGTTCTTTTCGATAGAAAAGAACTCTGATATTGCCGTCACTTGCCTGTGTACCATGCCTAGCCTAACGTCTACATCGGCCAACTTTAGACCTTCTATCACGTAATCGTCTAGATTTGTCTGAAGGAGAGTAATATACAGCCTGTTATGAATTGAGGAAGAACTATATTGAATAAGGAAGACGATCATGAAGCGTGAGACCGCACCTGGCTTTCTTAGCATATTTGGCCGCTAGGGACTGATACATTGCGATTCTGTATGAGAAAGCGCAGCAAGCGCTCCACCAAAGCATTCACACCTAGGCTCCGCAATACCGTTCATGACTTTTAAGTCTATGATAAACTAGATCGAGGATGTACGTCGGTTTTCGAGTCGAGTTGCAGTTAGGAGCGTAGACCTATCGGTTTTGTTTCTTCTGCATCGGCATTGTGAAGTTGTGGATGGCTCGTACCCTGCCCAAGCCCAGCAACCGAGACGACGGCCTAGACAGGCCAACTGTAACGGCAGTTATCATCGCGAGCCTGAAGTTGAGATGCTATAAGAGTCCAATGGCTGCCCTAGAGCATTAGTACATAGTTCAACTACGAAGCTTATATGAGTTTCATGTCTTTAGTAGGAACAGATTCACGCCTCATTCCACGCTGGTCTGCGTACTGTCTGGAATGTGACATCTTAGCACGGTCACAATGGAAGCTACACGGCTCTAACATACAACATGGAACGCCATCAGAAGAGAACCATATTGGAAGGTCCAACGAGTCGCTACGTTGCAGCAAGTGCGCCTCATCCTCAAATCTTTGTCCTAATCGTTCACCTCTATCGGACCATGATGGGCTAGTGCATAGCTCCACCGGGCATATCTTCTCAAGTAGCGATTCTGGAGCCCACAGTTTCTCCCCGACTGACGATTCATATGGCTATACACTTGATGCTGAATCCGTGGTTCGGATGACCTGACAAAAGAATGATTATTCTATGACTGAACCTCATCGCCTAGTGGTGCCCGGAGATGGAGATCCCCAGGTCGAAGCGATAGGTCAGACAGATGGATACGCATGTCTCGCGACACAGTGGCGAGAAAGGTCCAGAAGTATCTGAGTCATCAACAAATCCGAGGTTTCAGAGCCGATTTGGATGTTTCTTCATGTCTTTGTGCATAATCATAACCTGCCGAATCACCTTCTTGTCTCGCTATACCCTAGCTGCCAGCTTACCCTAGGTTGCCCTTGAGAGATATGATGTGTCCTAGGAGATTGGGTGCAGTGAATTGTAACAATCGCCAGGTGACTAAAGCCAAGGTGGTGGCATGAAGTCGCGTTTGTGCCCTTAAGCAATATCAAATTGGAATGTGTGTACAGTAGCATGATTGAGAGGTAGAGTGATTCAGCGTGACACATAAGATTTTATCGTTTCTGAGTTTCTGACTTTTACCTATTCCCCTTACTCCATTATCTCGCTCTTGGCCACCTATTGTTGAAACAGATGGTAAAACGTGAAAAGCTGCGACAGGCCAATGTTAATCATTTCTAACCCTTTCCAACCAATCAACGTCCCATCTTCCCAAGCCTTTTATATTGCTAGACCATATTTTGAGCCTACGAAGTTGCAAAAGAGAGAATTAGCAAGCTGATTACCCTAGAGCTGAGTAGGGTTCCTGTACGAAAGAGTCTGATTGGATAATGTCCTGTTTTGGCATGGTTAGATGGTTTTCTGACGGTTTCCCCGGAGGCTTTAGTCCGGTCAGCATGCATCCTCTAAGCTCGAAGTGGTAAGAAGCGGATGAGCTGCATACAATAAATGCTGTAATTGGTCAGAGCAAAGAACAATGAGATAATCTAGGCTTGACAGCACGCAGGGGCGATTTCAGAGATGGCAATACAATTCATTCATGCATGGGGGTCTCATGATACAGTTTCAAGCCATCGATCCTGCTTGAGTATATCGTGTTGTTATTAGAACTAACTACTAATAAATTTCTAGCAATTGGCGACAGGAAATTGACTTAGCACATCGACGTGGTGAACCTTCCTCATCTCTACGTGAGTTTCGCGCAGGCGGCTCGGACCCCAGACAACCGTCTTTGACTTTTGCTCCGTCTAACAAGCTGTTTAGTTTTAGATTCACGCGATACATAGGCAAAAGTTTTCTATGTCTCAGATAACTTGCAAATCTCGACCGGAACAGGCCTGTCAAAACTATGGAGACCAAATGGCAGTTCCCGGTGACCACGCTCTATCTTTCTGGCCTCCTCTGGATCGATAAGCCTCAGGTCATAACTCTGCAACACCATGGCGACCGAGGCGAAGATGACCTGCTTAGCCAACGTCTCGCCCGGACAGCGGAATGCTCCTCCTCCAAAAGGGAAGAAATGTCCCCGCAAGCCAGCAACGGAGGCTCTGGAGCGCGCATCTTCCGCCCCCATATGTGTTGTTGGCCTTTGTGGAGATTCTCGTGCGGGTTGAACGCGCTTCTTTTTCGCCGGGCCGCTGATACTGGAGCTGCCTGGACAATCGAGAAACCTCTCAGCCCAGAAAGCTTCCAGAGGATGCTGAGGCTTGCCACTTGACAGATCCTGGCCCGTGTTCCAGCATGACACATCCAGTCCCGCAAGCCAGCCAGTGAACATGACGGGTACACCCGCCTTGACCTTCCAGCCTCCAGCGAGACACAACTGGTCGTCGAGGGATGTGCGACCAACGGTACTTGCAACACGCAACCGGAGTGTTTCGTAGTAGATAGAGTTGAGGAGGGGATCCTTCATCAGTACTTTGATATCTGGTTGCTCTCCAACCTCTGTGGATTGAAAGGCAGGGCTGATCTGGTGGCGAACCCGACGGAGCAGACTTGCATCAAGTAGGATGTGCACGATCATCCACAAAGCTGCGGGAACGGTGTTTGCCATAGCACTGTATTGGGTAAGCAGCGATCTCTCGGTCGCTTCTCGCTTCTGCATCCCTCGTGGCGGAAGAGTAGAGCAAAGGTTGAGCGAGAGAGGGAGTGAACATGGACGTACACGAAAAAATATCCCAGCATCACCACAGCTACTCCGTTGTTGCTGAGCCCGAGAGCCTCGTGGCGCTGAATCATCTTGCCGACGTATTGGGTCCCCCAAATAGGCTCGTACTCGATATCGCGAAGCCCGTCATTATCCCAGTTGTAATTTTCGCTACACCAGGTGCGCCAACGATCGAAGTTTTTGTGCATCTCGTCACGCGCCTGGTAGCTTGACGGTACCAACCATCGCGGCAGACCTTTGGAGATGTTCGGAAATGCTTTGTAGAAGTTCCAAAAGTCCTGGCAGAAAGTTGGACAAATTCTGAGGAGATGCTCTCCATACAAGGCTTCTACATTAGCTCTAAGGATGAGATTTGATAGGAAGCTGAAGAGATCAGGAATACGGCCCCAATCGTGTCTGACCTCCGATGCTGCGGATAGCTCTGACGCCAAATTCTTCTTGAATCTCTCCATCACAAACACTAGATTTCGCCCTTGAAGATAATGAGCAAAGTCTTGTCTCTGGTGCTCCATGATACGCCGGGAGACATCTGGATGATCCGTGTAGAATCCTACACTGGCCTCGTAGGCGGAAATACGGTCATGGTTGAAGATGTGGATATCACGGCCGGATAAGCCGAAGAAAATGGTCAGAGCATCGAATAAACTGGGCGTCGGCACCAGACTACTACTCCGTCTGAACAGTCCTTCGATCTGTTTTCCAGGCACCGCCAAGTATATCTCCCGACCGATGAGCGGAATATAAGCTGGAGCTCCCCGCAATTCGTGGCTGATGCGCAGTTCAGTTAGCGATGCGGTGATGCAACGACCGTCAAAGCCGGCAAGCAACGGTGGATCCAGTAATACGAAGTTGAATAAGTCTGCAGAAGGGGGTCTCCAACATACGTGAGGCGTGTCAAGAAACTCTCTGGCTGCAGAGTGAGAGAGAGTAGATGGCCTAGCCCCTGAAGCCCCCACGAAGGCTGGGGAGGGGCTTTCGTCGAGTCATCGTTATGAGAATGTGGTCTGGATTGAAGTCGAGTGTATATTGTACCTAGTAAAAGGAGGAGAATAGGCAAAAGAAGAAAAGCCATATAGGTCACGGCGTGATCTAGGCTAGGAGGTACATGCTTCATCAGCGAACCAAGGAAGCTCTCCATAACCGTATTGCAATGGAAGTGGCGGCACTAAGGACAATCGCGCCGACACTTGACAGAGTCCTGCCTGGCAGGTGAAGTCCCAGCGTCTGGATAGGCCCGGGGGGGGGGGCGGGCAATGAGGAATACTGCAGGATTGTGACCGAACGCTTTACAGTCCGTGGGTACCAGGTGTTCAGATATGGTGTCTCAGAGGACTATTACTATACTGTTGTCTCGGAACAATCGCGTTTGGATAAGCTGCATGGGGCTCATAGAATATTGGGTGACGCAGGCTTATTTAGCAGGTCTAAGGGGCAAGACAGTACTATTTGAGATGAAAGCTGGGGGAAAACGGCCGTGTTAGTGGTTATTAGTGGCCACCTTAGCGATATTTACTAGCTTACCAACTGTGTCGCAGAATCCATTATAGATAATGTTGCTGCTAGTGCTGCTGCCGCTGCCCAGTATTCTGACTCTTGGCTGAACAGGGAGAACCGGCCAATACGGGCTGGCAAGGCAGAGTTCACCTATCTTGGCTATGCGAGCTATCAGATTATTCAGCTAGCTGTCACTGTGGAACACTATACTGCGCATTACAGTATCACTCGCATATTGTTTGTAGTTTCCAGTAATCTACTTCACCTCACCTCTGCATCATCTGCTACAACGAAAAACGAGGTCTCCCCGAAGGTAGCAGGACCATACCTAACGACTGCACAAGTTACCATCTCTGATATCCTCTTGGTCCTATACCTACTTACCCACCTACTTACCGCTTCAGGTCAGCCGCATCTGTTTCCGTCCGCTATGACCGAACTGTTGTTGGAGTCGCCTTTGCCTTGTTTCCTCGCTTCAAGCACAGCGTACGCGCTCCTCACGTCCCATCAGTTACAGTGCCAATTATTACCCATCCTCATCGCCTCGTGGACCTTTGCATTATTCGTGCATCTCGTGGTCTGGCTGAGCTGGATCTTTCCACGCTACGTATCAGAGCTTCGCCATATCCCTACGGTTCCTGGATTCCCTCTCTGGGGCCAGTTTTTCGACGTCATCACACAAGAATACGGGACTCCACAACGACTCTGGCATCATCAGTATGGCCCTGTCGTTCGCTACTTCTTCCCCTTTGGGTCGGAGAGATTGTCGATTGCCGAAAGGGGCGCGTTGCAGCGCATGGCTTTCGACTGCCCCAAAACTTACGTCGGAAACTGCGCTAAGCCATCACAGGCGCACTCCTTGATAGGCAGAACCCTCCGGCTTGGCTTGTTGCTTGATCAAAGTAGCCAGCACGACTACAGCTCCAGCGCGTTAGCTTTGGCTTTTTCAGTACAATCCATCAAGACTTTGGTCCCTGTAATTTGGACAATATCATTATGTCTGGGTGAATGTTGGAAGGAAACGAACGCAAGTGGTCGACCCAACGCCACAACCGTTGAGGCACTTTGTTGGTTGAAGCGCCTTACCCTAGACTTTATTAGTCGCAAAGTCTCTGAGGCTGAGATGCCTACGGCCCCCCGGACGAAAAATATACATAACATAACATAACATATCTGAGGCTGAGATGAAGGCGGTGATGTGCAGCCTCCTGAGTACGTACGAGTTCCAACGCCACGAGCTCCTCTTTCATACGGAAGTTTTAAAGGTACGGAGAATGGTGATGCGTCCCCAAGACGGGAAGACATTGAGGGTAGTAAATCCAGATTGATAAAGGCCTGAGAGGGGAGTTGATTACATCTCATCATAATTATGACCTCCTACAGCTGCCCCACATCAGACCGTCAATCGATTCGTCCTGTAATCTCATGGTGGGTCACCCAGTCGAGGGGCGAGCTCCAATCGGAGAGATATGGAGCGGGGCAAAAAAAAAAAAACTTCTTCCGATAAAGGCCAACATATTACATACACAATACTAGCTTTCATTGAGACCATCGACCACAATAAAATTTTGCCTAAGATTTCCCACGAAACTATTCAGCATTATCCGAAAATGAGCGAGAGCGTAAACGCATTCGACCCATTGGAACGTTATGTTAGTGACCCAAGCGCCCTCAGAAAGGCGCTAGACGAATCGAACGCTATCGTCGATGGTTTTTGGACGCTTTCGGCGTTCGTTAGTGGCGAAAAAGCCTTTCCGGAGCGTCTAAAGCGCCCTCCTCTCAGAATCATCATTCCCCGAAAGAACGACTGGGTACTAGAGATGGATTTAATGCTGCATCATTACATAAAATGCGCTTTTTGCATTAAATATTTAAAGCAAGACGCGCTTTGTATGCATTATTTCCTGTCGCACTGAGCGTGCTTAAAGGGTTAGAGTGAATATGATGAGCAGCAGCAAATGTGTTGATTGATGTCTTAAGTTTTCTCTTGTGCGGGGTATTCCATCCCGCACAGTTACTTAAAGCATATAGCTAGATTACTAATGCCTACCCTGCGACATTTCCTCTTCTATCTTAGGCTTAGCGCCTTCTATAATAGGTTTAGTGCATAGGAACAATATAAGTCCTTTTCCGACCTCCTTTTCTCCACAGCCTTCAACCGTCTGTCGATGTATCCCCCTGAAACTTCTCAATTCGACTCCCCACTACCTTCAGACCCTCCGTGTGTCTTCTACAATGCCCAGAACCCCTGGAAGGCCAGCCGATCACCAGGTCCACCGAGAATTTATCACGCTTGCCTCCGACGCTAGTTCGGGTTTCAAGAACTCTAGAGTCAAGTGCAAGCACTGCGGCCACGAGATAACCAAGGGCACTACTCGTCAGAAGAAGCACTTACTTCGCCATTGTCCCAATTACAAAAGGCAGCAACAGTCTCAGCAGCCTCAACTTACTCATCACTTTCCTGTAGTGGACAAGACCTTTAAGCAGATGCTTGATGAGCTTGCTGCTATAGCAATTTTTGCTGATGGCCGTCCATTTAACCTCTTTGAGTCCAAACGAATGCGGATTCTGTTGAGCAAGCTAAACACTGCCTGGCAACCACCGTCTCGTCGCCGAGTACAGCGGCTGCTAGCCCCGACTTATTCTCAGTACCACAATCAAGTCCAGGCTATCCTCGACCAAGCAGAACATATCAACGTAATCTTTGACGCCTCAGACAACATCACAAGTCATCGAATTATCAATATCTCGATACAGGTGGCAAATGGTACGGCGTTCTACTGGAAGACGTTTGATACAGGACAGATTCAACACACGGCTGAGCACTACATCGATCTTTTGTATCCTGAGCTGGAGATAATTTGCAAGGGCAACTTCTTGCGAATTAACTCGTTTTGCACAGATACGGATAGCGTGATGAGGAAAGCTCATGTGCATTTGGCAGCAAGAAAGGAATTCCAACATTGCTTCTTTTCCCTCTGCGATTCACATGGGCTACAGCTACTCATCAAGGACATCCTAGAGCAGCCGTTCTTTGAGGAGGCATTCAAAAGCGCTACATTAATTGTCACCTTCTTCAAGAAGTCGAAACTGCAGTTGGCTCGATTGAGAGAAGCACAAAAGGCAGCTTGGGGCCACCATAAGGCGTTTTTATCTGCGTGCGTCTTTCAGTTTTTCTGACTCCTAGCTATAGCTGACTGCTCGCTTTAGTGTAATCACACGCTGGGGCAGTCAGTTCAATGCTTTACAGTCAGTTTTACGCTGTAAAGAGCCTCTCCAAGCATACGCTCGCCGTCCTGACGTAAGGGCAGAGCTAGCCTCCGGCTCTCTCGAGCTTCTTCCAAAGGTGCTGGAGTCTGTCAATAACCCTCACTTCTGGATACGCCTAGAGACTGTTTTGGCCATAATTAAGCCTGTCAACAGTCGTCAGCGTGCCTCAGAAGCCGATCGGGCTCACATCGGCCATGTGATTCCTCGTTGGCTGGAGATTAAAGCAGAATGGAAAGCACTTGACGAGTCTCAGCAACATCAAGACGTGAATTTCAGCGAGCTGTATTCCGTATGGTTAAACCGTATGGATAAACAGACATATGATATTCATTATGCGGGATTTGCATTACGGCCTGACACAGTCGGGACTAAGCTTGAAGAACAGCTGATGATGAAAGTGCTGCAGTTCTTTAAGTCAGCAGTCAATCCTGCTGACTACATCAATATTGTTCGAGAATTTAACCACTTCCGAGCACAATCGGGCGGCCGGTTTGCTGCAGGAGGCTTAGTCTATTCAAAAGAATGGACTCCATTAGATGCTTGGATGCTTCTTGATAACCAAGGCAGCAAGCTGGCTGCACTTGCAGTCCGGATCTTTGGAACCATAGCCAATTCAGTTCCCTCAGAGAGATCATTCTCGGCAGTTAACTTCCTCCACAGCAAGGCACGCAACAGACTCACACCAGCCAACGCTGACAAGTTGGCGTTCATCTACATGAACGAACGGGTGCTAGAGAGGATAACGCAGTCTCAGAATCAACCTCTTGATCATCGCAATGATCATTCTACGGTGGTCAGCTGGGAAGATTTGACAGAAGACGGTTGGCTTACACTCGAAGATACGTATATGGAAATTCATTGCGCATCAAATCTGGAAGTTGACGCTGTTGTCGGCGAGTTCACTCACCAACCCGCCTCCGACGGAGAAGAGACAGTGGTGGACACACTTGAGGTCGAAGATGGGTCAGAGAGCGAAGGAGCGGGGGAAAAATTGACCTAATTTTGCTTGGTTGTTTGTATGATATGGCCCATGGGCAGCTTCATAAATGGGTCGTAATATTGCAATAAAAAGCGCGCTTTTTATTAGGAATAAAATGCTGCTTCGTTATAATAAAAAGCAGCTTAATACACATGTGTATTATGCACGTGCCCATCCCTACTGGGTACCAATTAGCACAGTCCTCGAAAGCAATGGTTACCAGCTGCGTGGTAATTACAGGGCACCACATGGAGGGGTGTTGTTTGTTCGCGAAAACGACGACAACTTATCCTTAGAGTTTGACGACGAAAAAGATCTCGGTTGGAAGAATTCAGAATCTCTGCAGGCAAAAACCCTGCATAGAGTGATGAGCGAGGGATTCGGGTGTTTCATGACTTCCAAGTATGCCGTGCTCGTCTGCGGACTCCAACCTAGGTCTGCAGATGGAGATCCGATTGAAAAAATGCGCAAATCAATTGTCGCTCGATACGAGACACAACCACAAGGAAGTGCCAAGGAAAGATGGACGAAACTCGACGATAGGATTTACAGCATCGTGGAAGTGGAGGACGTCGCCACAGAGCGGGATTCCTTCAATAGGTTCCTCTCAGACACCGATGTATTCTCAGTGCTTTCGGAGTTGACCCGATCGATCATATTCTCCGAAAGCAACGAACAGTTTGACAACACAACTAGTCAAGCGGTATAGCACATAATACACAATCGATTCAATCCTTTTTTTTTGCCTTTGAAATTTAACTGCTAAGTTGATGAGATATGGTTGACAGAGAGGGAAACAAAAAAGGGGTTTGTGGAAACTTCTGTACACCTCTGAACAACGGTTCTGCACGCCAAGACCTAACACGAAAGAGGAGCCTAGCACAAGGAGCACAAGGCGATTTTGCTAACTATCATCAATCATTTGTGCAGGATCGTGGTAATTGTCTCCGCCGAGAGTCCAAGAAATCTTTTAAGATAGGTAAAGATATATCTCTCAGTTGCCTCTCGATGAATAATAATTTTGAAATTACCAGTATCGTGATCTCGACATACGAGAATATTTTCCTACACCTTGACTGTCACGTTCCAGTGTTCTCGCTTTGCCTTTCTCAAACCCGGTCTAGCTTCCCCGCGGAAGCAATTGGAAATCTAGCGGCCAAGTCTTTTGCTTGATATGAGTCGTACTGATTTCCGCTTTGGAGGATATCGGAATGGAACGCCACCCTAGTTCTGCCTATCGCGAATGATCTTGTTGTCCTTGTCGACGCGCCTAGCCAAGTCCCCGGTGTTCGGTAACCCATTTAAGCACGTACAGCTTCAGCTAGTCTGGTGCGCTCTTATGATCAAGGCTGAGTATATATAGTGCGATGACTAGATGACTTAAAGACCTGAGGAAGGGCACCTGACTTTCACTTCCTCTACAAGTAATCGCCAAAAAGGGTAGAAACTAGCATTAAGAGGTATATAAATTGAAATGAACGTCAACCCTTTGTGGCGTTGCTTTTTCAAAGGGTCCCGAAGCGAAGACTGCTTTCATTGCATCAAAGAACCCAATTGAATTGAAGGTCATTCCAGGTCTGATCCACAAGCAAGTGAGATCCTCCACCCGCAGTAAGTACATTAATTTAAGACAGTCTCCGCTGGAACTCTAGCCTTTGTCGCATAGAGTATGTCAATAGATTCCTTTGAGACCACACGATACCTCTTAGATAATTCAAGTATGGCATAAGTGGCATCTCCTGCTGGTATTTCGGGTCTCAGCGGATCCTGGGCGAACGTATCGACCTTATCGCCTTGTCCCTAATATTCTGATCATTAGCTGTCTAATGCATTTGCGGTGCATATGGAATCTCTCACCTGATCTGTTATGTTCGTCTGGTGTGATGAAGAGGACGAGTTGTCGACAAGTGCGACCTTTCTGCGGTTGTCCATATCCCCGTATCGAAAATTCCCTAAATAGGGAAGCTTGAAGTCGTCCAGCTCGGAATGAGGCAAACTGAACCTGCGCCTTTTGAGAGCCCTGGTACTTTGCGGTTCTTCCGTGCTCGACCCCCTCTTGTACTCACGGAGCGTAGCGTTAGAAGTCAGATGCTTGGTATTAAAAGAGTTCTCTCCGTGACTGCTTGGCGTGGTCACTGGGACTCTGGAAATAAGGGATGGGCTCTTCGAAATTACCGATAAATGAAATCTAAGGTTGGTCGGTCAGCATTCAGCTTTATGAGGTTCTTGGCCGTGACCGACTAGCTCCTACTTGTTGATCCCTGAACGCCTCAAATCCGAGGGCATAATCTCATTTGCATCGAAGAAAGTGAAAGTAGATATATCGGGAATGTCTGAACTGAAACCAACTGTCTGCGTTTGATCGGCAGGATGAAATAAGTGGCAGGCGGCCGATCGATACGTCCCTACTGTCGAAGAGAGATCATGAAGCCAACGAGGGTCGATGCATGACGGCGTAGCGAACTCACTTAGATTATTTCCATAGAGAGAGCTGATCAGTTGAGGATAGTAAGCTTGCGCGTTGGGCTGTGGTTGCTGGAGTTCGATGGGTGGCAGTAGAAAAAAAGGAGGTTGCTGGTAGGTGCATGGCGAACCTACACGATAGTTTTCTTGGGTATGAGGCATTGCGAGATGTTGCTAGCAGCAAAGATACCGGACTGCTCGAAATCTTGAGAAATCTGGGTATTAATAGATATTTATGTACTTCACCACGTTACTCAGGAATCAGGAAACAAAGATACCGGTATGGGTATAATGTACGCTTGACATGTTGGGTGAATAAGCAAATCTCTTAGCAAGGGCCGGGGATGGGGTCAGGTGGGGCCGAAGTGATTATGATCTAGGAGTAATCACCAATCCCGTTCGGGGATGGAACAGTCCAGGGCGCCCGATTTGATGACTTCAACAGGTCCGCCATACATCCAACACATCGTGTGGGATTACAGGTGAAGGATAAAGGAGAATGTAGTTAACAGTCAAGTGAGGAGGACTGCATCTCATTGGAAGCCCCACCACATCAACCAGGGATACGACGGCGCAGCATCGTACCGTCAGGTTTTCTTTCTAATAGCCCAACGTCCCCCCTTGATGAAGCTGTATGGATGGGCTCCAATAACCGGTAAGGAACCTCTTTGCTCCAAGGGATCCCGGTAAGAAGGCTCTCAGGCCTTTAAAAATTATTCTTCGGTGTACCGCAGTGGGCGTCAAACCCACGGTCGGGACAACACTCGGCCTGACTCCACTGTCTCTTTCCCATCAAGCAGTTACCATTGTGAATCCTTGGCTGTCTCGTGAATGATATTCTGATGCTGAACCAAGTCCTCAGGTGCACTAAGCCTCGCTCACCCCATAGCCCATCTAGGTGCCGTCTCATGCAGAGCCGAATCCTCACCATAAGCGAAGTATGCCTCGAGACCAGAGCCAGGCTGAAAGATTCTTAGGCTCAACCAATTTCAGTTTTCATGGGCCTCCTCAATCTCTGGGAGATGATGTGGTATCGTCTTGGGTACTAGGGATAGCTTGGTTCCGGAATGGATGTATGTTTCAAGTAGTAAAGGGAAGGTGACTCAAGTAGTTGCGTGAATTTCAAATGTAGAAGCACACCATACAAGTAACATGACTTACTTGGCGGGGGAGAAATGTAATAGGAAAGGCAAGGGGATATAGGTCCTCGCGACCTAAGGGCTGATATGCAGGATCAATCCTGCTGATACTGATAGTTCGACTCAGGGGGTGTAAAGATACAGCAAAAGGTTGGCCCTATTTAAAAGGTGACAAACGGTCGGCCCTGCAGAAGATCATGATCTGTTTCCCATGCATCTCTTGTTTTACCATCACTATATCTACTGTCACTACGTCTATTCACTTGAAATTCTGCGCAATCAAGCCTACAAACGATCATACCGGCATGAGTTTCAGCCAGCAATCCGACATCCTGTGGACCTCGCTCATGGAAGATCCGTGTCCCGACCAAGCCGATAGATCTTTTGATGTCAGCTCAACGGCAACAGATCCAACTTCTAGCGGTTATCTTGAAAGTACTCAAAATGCTGGTCAAGGTCTGTACTCAACCCAGCCTTGCGAGACTCTCAAAGTTCTATTGAACCTGCGCAGTTGCTGCAGTTGGCAGTGGAGATGAAGAAGTTGAGCAGAGAAATTCGCATACTCAAGCGCCTTGTTCGCCGGCGCAAGAAACCCAGATATACTCGCTACGGACACATCCGGGCCCCGGTATACATTGGAAGCTTGCCACTCACCATAAGTCACCAAATACGCCAACGGCACCAATGGAATCGGATGACCTACATTTATCATGTTCACAAGTCATCCCTTGTACACCTAGCGAAGAGCATACTGTGGATGAAGACAGGATTACTCAGACGGATTCAGAGGATGAGGGCAAGTAGCATCTCGTTGGAAGTTGGTGGAAGGTGCTGTCACTATCCTTATGTCGTTGTAGATAGAAAGCATGACGGCTTTGTGGCATCAGGAATGAAGAGTTTCAGATGACAGCTATTTTCTCCGAACAACACCCCCTAGTGTAGGATTTTGGCTTTGACGCCCATTTTGGCTTTGCCATCCTTCCGAGTGCTTGGCGAGCTTGTCGATTTCTAGCGCCCACTAACGTTGGAACCGAGTCGCTATCACCTGGTATGGCACTTTTGAACCCCTATACAAGTTGTAAGCAGATGATAAGGGGAGAAGTCAGTATCTCGTATTTCGATTAATATTCAACTCTCAAATTTGAGCTTAGTCCACGGGTATTTGTTCCTTCGGCGCCAGAGGCCATGTTTGTTGCCTTCGCGCTAAGCCACAAATCCAGACTGGGCTGCCCTATCCTGGTGCGTTTCCGTTTTCCAAACTGGATAGGTCCAACATCTCGACGCCTCTCCGAGTTAACGGAAGACCATGCTGTTTCAGTTCTTGCACCAGCCGTATCGCGTAGCTAGGCACTCGACTGAGAAAGTAGCTGACTGCCCAGCCTCTTGCTGGGCCTGAACAATGCAAAGAATAATGATGCACGAAATCGAAACAGTGAAGCAGTCCAGGATTTTGACGGAGGCAACGCCGGATATCTTCGGTGAAGAGCGAAGAACCCAAGATCCTGCATAATTGAAGGAAAACTCCTGTATGGATTCGCGCACCCCAGCTCTGGAACAGACTGGCAAGATGAGTGTCTGTGTGATCAACGGATAATACCGTCTGCAAGAGGGCATCCAGGAAATCTTCAAAATCACTGGCGGAAGATACCATGACATTTCCAAGACTTTGTCTATCATGGCAGAGTAATTTCAGAAGCCTCTCCAAAGAAAGAATCTGCTGATTCTTCTGGGATGGTGACACCCGTTCCGTGGCAATCGAAAAGATAAGCTCCGACGTCTCGTCGATTTTCAGGGATCCCCGCAAAAGTGAAGAGCCCGAGTCTAGCAACCAAAGAATAGATAAAAATGCATTGTCACTGCAAAATCGTCGCATCGCAGGTAGCGCACGGGCGCCCTGTTCCAGTAAAGTCGGTATCATCGGTCCTTTTCTATGACAGACAGCCAGCACCAAAGGAGTGCATCCGTATCCTAGGTCGGCATTGACATCCACTCCGTTCCGCTCCACGATGATCCTTACCAAGCATGTCAGACCTTCTCGTATGCTTGCCTGGAATGCCTCCAAGTTTGGAGGAGATAGGCCTCTCGAAGCGCCTCGCCGGACTATCAGCACAGCTGTCGTTTCTTGATGGTTGAGGATCGCTTCCATTAGTGGTGTCTTTCGGGTGAGATGCAGGCCCTCTTTGTCATCGACATCGAGACCCTGGTCGATGAGATAGCTAACGATATCATCCAATCCTCTGCGTGCGGCCAGATGAAGTGGCGAGAAGAGAGTTGCGTCGACGCGATAAAAGGACAGAGGATGGGATTTCCTTGTGTCCTGGCATTTTGTGAAATCGGCCCCTCCCTCTTTGGCAGCCGCGAGGATGCTCAACGCATCATGCTGGTCTCGGCAGTGGACGATAGCATAAAACACGGATGAGGATCCGTGGTTCATGACGTCATTTCTGTACAGTATAGGTTTGCAAATGCCGTAGAGCATGCGGCACGACTGTGAGAGCGAAGCCTGACCACCAAGCGAGCATACCTTTGCGATCATACAGATAATCTCCGTAGGTAATGAGGAAATCATGCCAGGCCAACTGCTCTATATTTCGCCACATCGGCCCAACCAAAAAGTTTGCCTTTGAAATTTCGGACGCTGGGCGTAGCTGCTGCGAACCTCGGGAAAGGAGAGGGTAAAGACATGAGGACGACGATGCCATTTTCAAAAGCAAAGAAGATACCGTGTGCAAAAGGTTCAATGAATAACCTTTGCGATGCACAATCACGTAAGGCAATTATAGATTTAGCCGTAGCAGATGAAAGAAAAGCCTAAAAAAGCACGTCACTCTAGAGCACCAACGTTGGATGATAACATGTTTGCCGCCTGGGCAGCAACAGCAGTTAAGAAATGACGTGTAGAGAAATTCAAGTCGAAAGTCCGGTCCTCATTTTTTCTTCTAGCTTCTTTTCTAAACGACTCTTCAAGGTAGTTTGCTGCAGCGAAATCCCACGCGCAACGTCCTTGAATGCAAGGTATCGCATGCCAGTTCGGTTGGCAAATTGATATTTTTAGTACATGCATGACTAGTACGACAGGTACGGCCCCTGGCGTCTTTCGGCCCCAACAGCATGGGAGTGCCTTTGTGCTCGGCCATCAATAGCCCCTCTTGAGACCAATTTCTTCTGACCGTCTGTCTCCTAGAAGATTTGACTAGTTCTAATCGAAAGACATATTCATCTATCAACGAATTTGCATACATATTGCATTAATGAGCAAGTGGGTGTAGTATATTTCAAGTTTGAAAATCAGAATAGGGAAGGATAGACAGGTCATGTATTGCGGTATTGTGCCGTCATGCGGGAAGTTGAGGCCGCGACAGTATGTTTCTTTAGTCGTCATATTTCAGATGACATGCACGCTGTTGGCCAGGCCTAAAACTCAATATAAAGAGCCAGATGACCAGATGGCAAGTTATCTACTGAACTTAAGCTTACTGATATTTCTTTATACTTTTTTAACCTCCTCGTCGTAGCTACATTTTAGAGATGATACCGCTCCCCAAAAAGGTGTTTTGCGCGCCTATCTACTGTGGCCCTCAAGAAATGAGAGACGCTGTCATAAGAGAACTTGAGTCGTTAGAAAACCTTAAGCCTGTTCCATGGCTTGTTGCCTCTACAGTCTTCTTAAATAAGGATGGCTCTTTCTCTCTTAAAGTGATAGATGAAGGGTCCCTTAAAATAGGTATGCAGAAAGTATCTTCATTTATGGTCAATCTCTTTTACTCGCCAAGTCGAAAAGTCCCGGAAGAACAGCAGAGACTACACTATGCTCGGCGAAGACTGCTAATCTCACTCCTGGGGCATGCGTGGCTCTGGAGGAGACACAAGGTATTGGATAACCAGGGCAACCCGGTGGCCTTTGAAGACAGGAGAGTCCTTGCACCTGAAGATATCCTTAAATTTCTCAAGGATACTCAGGTTCATACCGGGCGCTGCCGCTGTGAAAAGGTCATAGGTTTCTTAGAGAAAGTTCAGGAAGTGCCTTTACTTGAGGATACGTCGAAGTGGAATGTGATGGGGGTTACTGCATGTCTATGGTGGGATAAGTCACATGATTTACGCAAACATGACGTACACAAAGGCCCATGGTGCTCCTGTCGTCTTGAGAATGCAAATCGGCTTCCAACGCTCAGCTTTGCCGGACCAACAATGGTAACGACGGCTGCAGCTGGCCTGACCCAAGTACGCCTGCCATCTTACCACGAAGCATCTTGCCACGAGGCTTGCCCACCACCTTATCATCCAAGCTTGCCCAATCGAGAGTCAAAATGCACTCCAAGAGAGTTAAGGACACTATAGTAGATAGCGAATTGTGGATGGTATGGAGACACAATGATATTGAGAGAATAGGATGTTAGGCAGAGACTGATTAGGGTATGGATGATTTGACGAGTCTACAGTAGGCATTGTATGTAAGCATTAGTGAATAGTATTCTATCGGTCAACACAAGCCGCCGGGCGGAATAAATTGTATTATATTGTATTGTACTGTCAAATGATGAAGGACGGTTGTATCTATCCTTCGTGCGTCTGACCCACAAAGTAGATGACTTGCTTGTGTCAACTACAGAATTACTCAAAGTTCCCATTCATTCAAACGAATTTGATGTGTCTTATGTAGAATCTAAGCATCTGATGAAACTATGAGATTGTAACCGTAGGCTGCTGAATTGGTTCTGACCTACCTGTTGAGGACACTTGTCATAAATCTCCTCTCTCGGGTGTTCCGATACATCTCCATTTGGCCATTTGAGAAAAACGTGATATGTACTTGCTGATTCGTCAAATTCCATGTGATCTATGTCAGCACAATCCCATTGAATGCTGGGCCCTTTCTTTTGCGTGGATGAATGGCCACCAGCGTCAGTAATGTCGCTCTTGGTAGCGAAACTTTTCCGTAATCGAGTTTTCATGGCGATTGACAGCCTCGGGACTTAATTAAGAAAGCTTCTTGCAAATAAAATGAGGGAACGCTCGTTTTTTCTTTGTTGTTGTTAAGGACCTGTGGCGAATTCGGCAGTTCTACAGCAAAAGGGTATTTATTGTAAATCATTATATCATCTTCCTGGCCTTATTTGATCTAAGATTTTGGATCAAATTTGGCCATTTTCTACTGATCAGCCAATATCCAAGTAACGGAACAAAGATCCCGTATTTGACCACAAACGGCCAATTTCAGTGTAAGAATCCGCAACCAGTGGCCGACTAAGTGTGCTCCCACCTTGAATCCTTCAAGCACAAGACCCTCGGAGCGGTAGGAATATACATCTTACGTAAGGGCGAGGACAAAGCAATAGCATTCTATTTTAGACCAAATTCGGAATATACGAAGTACATATCAGTTGTGTGTCAAAATTCGCCATTTGGTACAAAAAAGATTCCTCACTCCCAGCTTTTCTTTTCTTTTTCTTCTCTCCAGCATCGACACTTAATTTGGCGACTTCATCCCCTGTATTCAAGGGGAGGAATAATGCAGAAGACAAGCAATAGCTTTGAATGCATCCGAAGTACCTTCTGAGAATTTCAACTCTTCCGCGCACTGGTCTTTGCCTTTTGTATCTGTTCGATTGGCTAACAATTCTCGCTCATGGATGGAAATTGGCAGCGCCATAGCGCTTTGGATAAGTATAAAGCTCCACGCGAGGATTTTAAAGTTCATGGCGAGAGTTGGATTGATGGCGCACGCGAACTTGGCTGTTATCGTGCAACCACAGGAGTGCCTATTGGAAGCAAGCAGATGGCAAGGCAGGCTCAGGGCACGAAGCAGCATGGGGCTCATATTTATATAATCGGCGCAATATGTTTCAATAGAAGCTGTAGTCTAGGGTTGAATACAAGAATACAAAGAAAACCTAGACCGGCCAAAAATGGCTACGGGAGTCTTTTACTTCCATTGTCTATAAGTGGATCTTCTCGTCGAGTTGTGGGCCCGCTTGGGGCTCTTGTCTACGTAAAGCATCGGCACATGGCAATTCAGGGACCTTTCCCATCCAGGTGTACTACTACTATCCTACGGCCATTTTTGCTTCCAGTCTTGGATTTGTTTACTAAGAGAATCAGGATAGTCTCCTTCTTTCTTTCTATTCGACTCAATGATCACCTTTTCTATTGTTCATGATCGTATTTTCTGCAATACCGTGTTGTCCTACCGATTACTCAACTCTCATCCAGATGAAAGTATTCTATAGCACAGTATTCAAGTGTTTTTAAACTGGACAAACGACCATTATGGCTAAAACAGATGATAACCATGAAAATGACGGCATGTAAGTGAAACGTCTGTCAACAGCTTCTCTAAAATCATGTAACCTGGACTGCTATATTCATACTGATCTGATTTAGATACTTAGTGGATTCCATCCAGGATCACTTCGTTGCTGAAGACGTAAGGGCTATATTAAATTTTGATTGTTTGCTTTCTACCTTGTTCGTCGCGTTTAGCGCGCCACCTAAACCTTTGGCTATTCACCTTCTGCTCCTCGTATTTCAGGGACGACCTAGGTTATACGAATGCTTTTGCTTAGGCCATCATCGCCTCTACCATTCTAGGCTGGCACGACACTGATAGATACCAGGGCTGCGTGTATTTCCAAGTGAAATGGCAAGGCCATGAGAGCAGCAAAGAGTGGACGTGGGAGCCCCAGACGAATCTCGAGTCAGTTGTGCCTGTTTCGTGCCCCTACGCTCTGCCTAGCTGACCCTTGAAATTCGGAAACAGAATTGAAGACGACATGTTGGTGAGAGAATATTTCGAAAGCCTCGCCAAGCGACGGAAGAGAGTCCCAAGGTCTGTGAAGAAGAAACCAAGTCCACCGGTCGCTACGCGTGGCATTGGATGTGGCAGGAGGAATGAACGCCATCGAACTGTCCCCTCAGGCCGCACAGCAAAGTTGGCATGGGAACCTCCACGAGGTAGTTGGGAACATGAGCCTTTCCATATCGACGGCTGCGAGGGAGATAGCGAAGAAACCCTGATGATCTACATTACCTGGCTTGGAGGTCACAAGACTAGGCATAAAGTGGATGTGCTCTGCAAAAAGTGCCCCCAGAAAGTAAGAATGTCTTGGTTTCATTCATCACCTGCCTTACGTGATACTGACAATCTTCTTATGTTAGATGCTCCGTTACCTAGATCAGTATGTGTCAATGTCGTGATGACACCTTTCGAGCACCACAACGGGAGCGTGATTCGCTTCATGGCGGTGCGAAGAAGTGGAGTATATGACAACGTATGCAGTATAGAAACGCCCATTTGCACCGGAAGCCTTGAGGGTTTGGCTTTGAAATACCGACAGACCAAGAGGGTGACCGTGAGTGGTCGCAGGGTTGAGGAACAGTATACAAATCAACTACGTAGCAGTAATCTATTCTGATCTCGCCGCTAAGAGGCATGAGGGTCTATCTTGTACTTCTGAAGCGTCCCAGACCCCATTGGATAGATGGTTGGGTGGGGATGAGATCAATTGAATATGCTGTCGAGTAAAGCAGTGGCCCGCCTGGCACCTCTTATCTTGAACCTGTTTCCATGTAGAGAAGCCAGAAATGGAACTCCTGAGAGCGATCACATTGATCCGTCAAACACTAAGAGACTCAGCTCTGGACGGCGTCCATGCAGCTCCGGTTATGGCTATAAATATGGCTGGTTCGCTTGGGAAGTTGACTGCATCGTCTCGCCCTTTCCGTCGTGGAACAGCTGGTGATCAGAATGCTTCAAGAACCCCTTAACTTCGGAGGTCATAGCTCAAAGAGCAAGGAATCGAATCTGGATTATTGCCATGATCTGCCTGACTATTGCAGTCCGTCGAGCCATGGGTCGCTCGGTACTCCCCGTCAAACAATTTGTCCACTTTCGGAAGCCCAAAAGCCCGAATCCACTTCTAGCAAATATGAGCCAGCATTGAACGACGCACCGACATGCGACTCATTTGGTCCAAATGTTAGTATGGAGGAGAAAATGGAGGAAATGAGCAGGGAGCTAGACATTCTGAAGGCTACTGTTCTTTGGATGCAGGGCGTGCAGGACACACAGAATAGGGTCATAAGCAGGCTATTGGTATCGCAAAGACGAAATACCAGGGTTGGTGGATCGTATGAGGCCAGAAGTTGAGAACAAGCGACCAGGAGTCTGATTACAGATATAGTGAATCGTGAACTTTCAAGCTTGTCGCCTGATCAGATCTAGCTGCGCTGCCAGTCGCGGCCAAAAAGTGACCTCCAAATTTGACGGTCATGGTTCATTATTAGACTCTAAAGGACCTCAGAGAATGTATAGTGTATTGTAACATAACAACGACCGCTATATTCGTACTTCTGTGTGTGGAATCCTACAATACAATTACACTCATCTCCCATGGCATCTTATGAATTAAATAAGAAGACGACTTGTGCCACAGCCATTTTGCCGAATCAGAAGATACCATATAGAAGAAATCCATAGGCACGCCTTGTGTATACGCAAAGTGTGATCGGTCCACCAGTCTCAAGATGCAGAGACTCGATCTACATAAAGCAGCCGGCGATATGAGTCAAGAAGCAAGCGAGGATGGGCTGCTCTTACGAAGATGTAGGGATAGGCTTGCAGCACACATTGGTTAGTGCATAACCATCAAGAGCAGAACTTGCTTGCCTGACAATAGTAGAAAGCAGAACTGGTGTCAAGGTAGAACCCGCCGAAGTTAGTTTGACGACAAAGCAGAGTCATGCTTACACTTGGATGTATACGACGGAAGTAGCCCATTTGTTTTCCAAGGATCTCGAGAACCACGAAACCGAAGCATACCAAAAGCTTTGTATAGAAGTGGGAAGAAGTTTCTATGCCGTGTCATTCACCAAGAGCAACTTGGCAGGCAGTCAACTGCGCTCAGGAAGCCCACCACCATTCTGCGTACCAACATTCAATGTAGATGCAATGGAGTCTGGCGAAGTAACTGAGCGCGTAGCTCTACTGAGCCACCAGCTCTCCATGATGGAGACGAGTGCAGCCTACGACGCAATCACCCGGGTGCAGTTGCAAGAAACTATCGCCACACTGGAATACGAAAACGAACGTCTCGCGCAGGAAGCCAGACAGCAGCGGGAGGACGCCGTATATCACCGGGATTTCTTTTACAGGCTCTTAGAAGCCACAGATCTGCTGAACTTGACAATCGGGGATATTCACCAGGATTACATTAGAACAGTCAACGTTAGTATGTTTCCGAAAGATGATATTTCATCGCGCTAGTTGAGGAGATCTTCATCTTGGATGTGCCGCGTGTACTGTTTTGCAGCATAGCACAAAATGAGAGGGTATAAGGAGTTTCGCATTACCAGTCTAATAATTTGAGAGATTTTATTGTGGATATGGTGATTATAGATAAATAAATAAATCCAGTTTTCTTGAACGCGGCTATGATCAAAGATGTCGACGTCGATATATTCAAACTATGTTCGGAACCATGAGTTCATCGAATTCCAAGTCTAGTAGAATTGAGATGGAGGGTAACATTTGTGGTAAAGAATAAATTTCTTCGATGCTAGATATAAAAGCAAATTGATGCAGAGATACTGACGGTATGTCATCTAAGAATGCAGGGGCTTTTGGCGGATTATTAAAGCGAGGTGTGACGTCTCCTGTTGGATTTCGGAGCATGCTTACTGCAGTATAAGCACTACGAGAAAGGAAAGAGAAAGAGAAGGAAATCAATGTGCAGCGTAAAGGTTTACGCATATAAGGTCGCCAGTCGTGCGTAACCTCCAGTCTACACACATCGACTACATCTTACGCGTCTACAATGATGGCATTCGAAAAACAGGCCTTGTTCCGGATTTTTGCAATCAGGACAGATCCATTCTATCAGACAACTGTTGGCCCTTATGAGCCACGAGTGCTGATCACCTGGGCCTGAGCCACAGACGTCTCCAACGTCCCTGGATGATATTAGATCGGCCGACGTATTGGTTGACGAAGGTAGGTATGGAATGTAAGGGTCAGTGGCATCCTGGTCCTTGGCACTTTGGCAAGATTGCGCGCAGCCACATAATTTGTACGAGATCGTATTCATGGCCAGACTAGCAAGTACAAATGTATACGTTTTATTAAAAAAGCTTTCAAGTAAGTCTATATAGTCACAGGCGACGGAGAGGTCTTCTCATATATGCATGCGCAGCGGCAGCCCGGGCCTTATCTGGCCGAACGCTGGAGGCTATAGCTTTCCTGGATTGAAGAGCGAGTCATCACTTTCAGACCCTTTACAAACAAGACCGCACAGCAGTGACTGTGGGGCAGATGTGCCGGGCGCTGATGACGTCAAGATACGTCTTGTTCTGTATGACTATGCTTCCTGAGCATGCTTCATCTTTCACACCGCACATGCGTGGTAGCCGCCATATTAAAGCCAATTTCAGTTCTGCTTTTAGAGTGGATGAACCATTGACTTGCGTAGGGGCAACAATAACAGTCATTGAAACCTAGACCGGATAATAACCGACGAATTATAGTAGTTCTCAAGCACTTTTCATTTCAGTAGAGATGATGAATAATTCTTCATCCCTCCACATCCAGAATAGACCTCGTTCAAGGGGAGGTATTGACCTTCGTTGTCGATTGCTTATCCATAATGACGTCATGGAGAGCAAGGTCCTGCGCTCCGATTTGGCCTCTTGGAAAGTCATTTCGAGCCAGAAATTTAGGGCTTATTCTGGATGCGTCCACATGTAATCAAATGACTTCTACCATTTGTGAGCCATAATTGGTCAGTTTTGATGACAGTATGCGATAATGACAGGCATTACAAGGAGACAGGATTAGCATCACGGTTTTTGCAGTGCTCTGTACACTGTCGTAAGCCAGATGGGCTACGGTTCGGCCCGCGCGCGAAAGCTTATCTTACATTTATTGAATTAGGCAAGCGGCCTCTAATTTCGGCCGGGACTGTACCTTTGATGTGGTCAGTCCCAAATTCATCGTGGGGATGTGAACGTCAAGTCGATTAAATCATACAGTATGACAGTAAACAGTGATATTTTCCTCCTTGCAACAACATTCTCTTTCTTACACATAAGGTGGGGCTTTCAGGTACGAGCATCCACCTCTTACTCAGTTCAAGTACCAGCTTTAGGCTACCAAATTGCCGCATAAGCCCACTTTTGGCCATAAAAGAGATATACATCAAAAGTAGACCGAAGCACGAGGGCTAGTCCTGAAGTGGTCACGCTCCAAACAGTCCAAGTCTGCTTTATGATGAAGTAGGCGGCTTTCTATTGCAATACAGGCATATACAGTCCAAGGAAATGCAGTGTGCATACTATGTGGGGCCTTTTACACTGCGCAAGTCTGTTGTGCAGGAGGAAAATACGCATTCTCAAAACTGTACAATAGTGCATACATGTATGCTGGGCTCTCCTATATTCTCAATGGCAATAAATTCTGCCTTCATCGTCAAAATACGTCGAAATGCTTCAACGTAAGTCCGACGAGAGTATACTGCTTTGTATCTTCTGAGCCTGACAAGCACCTCGATTTGATAGTAACGAGAGAACTGGGCCCTTCGTCAACACATGTTCTTGCAAGATTATCGCATCATTATAACTACATCTCGCTATTTACAGCCAACCTGGGCACAATATCGCTCACGTTTACAGCACTTGCCGTGGCGGGAACTGATGGCCTGACCGAAGAATCTTCCGCCGTGGTCGCCATTCTGATGAGCGCCACAATGACCGCCATTGTCGCCATAATGCTCCGGATTACGCTTCACCGATCAAAACCTTGTTTTCAGAGGCTCGATCTCATTGCGACGTCAACACCTCTGTTCTTGGTCGATCTCGTCGTCCTCGAGATCTTGGTTGGCCTTCTCGTGTGGTACACCAGTAGCTTTACGGCAAGATTTGCTACGTACCTAGTCATAGAACTCTTGGTTCTCATGACTTTAATAGTATTATCAGCGATATGCATCTGGAGGAACATTAGGATCTCGATTCGTCTTGGTCAATTCAACAGCGTCGAGACAGATAACGACGTCAGCGGCCTGCAAGTCAGAAGTAGCACATAAAAAACACCGCAAGAGGCATTGGCGTGAGTCAACAACACTTAAACGGAGAAACAGAGGGAGCGACTTGTCCAAGTTTAATTTAAACGTCGTCTCCTAAGAGTACAAACCACCATTGGGAGATGTCCGGGACCTTAGGGTAGGGGCTTATGCCTCTCGTCTTCGACAATATCTAGCTTAGCTCATACATCTTTGACCCGAAACGAATGTCATTTCCACCAGAGCTGGAATAAATGAGGCTTAATTATGCATCAATTATAGTAATATGAAAAGGTAATGCTAAATCCTAGGCGATCTACGACCACGCAAATATGAAACAGACTACCACAACCGGCAATACAGACCAGTATGTCGATTGCGTTAAGGACTAAATTGGCACAATTCCGATTGATATTGCATTGTATTATTTCTGGTAAGTACGGCACGGTACAGTACAGTACAGTACAGTACAGTAACGATCCAACATAGGCAAAGCTTACCGATATTTTTTATCTTTGCCCCAGTGCAAGATGATCGTAGGCAAGACAAATCCTCAGAAGACCGAGCGCCGTGCTAGGGGTAGGGCTAAGGAGACTTCCGGACTGAACGATGTAGTCTATCTTGCTCCAGGTTGATTTACCAAGCGCTCAAATTACTGGAAACCCCTTGAGCCAATCCTCGCCCATTAATGCACCACCCAAGGAAGAGTGTCCGATAATGGCGTTTCATAGATTGGCTAAGACAATGAGTATCGCGAATTCATCCAACCTATCCCATGTTCCCATATCTGACAGCTGATGCGCCTATATCGACCGACGTCTGTTTTCGAACGTTTATTTAGCGCCAGCTTTGAGCGCTGGACAAGTATGATGTCAATACCTAGAATGTGTCAAACATTGCCGAAACCTGTACTTACTAAAAGCCGGTGGAGGCTGACCTCGTAAGATTCATTATCAACCAACGAACACATACCTGCGAAGAACCCATTCATATTGACAAAGAGTCTGCCATCGTTCTGAAAGCATCGAGTCGTTGATATAATTTTTACTGAGAGAAATGTTCCACTCTAAGACGATCCTCGACCAAGAGATTTGGCAACGCGACTATGATGTTGTTCCCCCCGCACGGCCAGTAGACGTGGCGTTGCACTATGAGAGGGCCAAATTGATGTGTCGACATAGCGGTGCGTACAACTATCTTTCTCGGCGAACTAGGCTAAGATCGTCGCATGGTAGATCTGACGTTGCACGATATCGAGAAGTTGACCAAGAGGTTTTGGGATTTTCATTTCGACAGTAAGCCTTAACAGACGATGGTTTCGCATAGTGTTATTGTCTAACGAGTCCATGAAGTGATTGCCGCTCGCGATATGACGGCTTTCATTATCGCAGCAATTCATGTGAACCTCTGCATAGGAACGCTCAGCCATTTCGCCAAGGAGCGTCCAGACCTACAAGACTTACTCACAAAGCTATTGAGTTTTGAAATTTGTGGCGAGTTCATGCTGACGGAGATTGGTCACGGCTTAGATGCTCGCAACCTGGAAACCACGGCAACGCTGCAGGCTGATGGCTCTTTCGAGTTACATACTCCTACCACAGCAGCATCAAAAGTAATGCCTCCTACAACACCATACTGTGGAATACCACGGGTCGCGATTGTTTTCGCCCGTCTGATGGTCCGAGGGAAGAGCCAAGGCGTGAAGCCTTTCATTGTGTCTCTCAGCGACGCAGATGCGATGCGACCTGGCGTCTCGTCGCGAATATTACCGACGAGACCTGGTACCAAACCACTGGATCATGCAATTACGACATTTAATCGTGTTCGGTTGCCCTATAATGCCCTGCTTGGTTCACCCGCTAAGCCGAAGAGTGAGCGTGCTGAGTTTCTGTGCCATATTCGGCGTGTTGCTGTTGGAACGTTGTCACTTTCCATCATGGGCATATCGGCTATCAGAGTCGGAACACGTATAGCTTCTCTCTACAGCGAGCGAAGAACTATCACGGCGCCCGATGGGCATTCGGCTATGCCAATCATCGGCTTCAGCACTCAGCAGCGCCCTATCGTCGAAGGATGGGTCCAGGGCAAGGTTTTGACCGCATTCGCCCATTGGGCTGTGAGCATGTGCCCGGACCCTGCCCATCCGACGCAACACGCGCTTGGCACCATCTTTAAAGCGACAGTGATCAAAGCATCACGGGTCTTGGGGGAACTCGCGGAGAGGTGCGGATGGCGAGGCCTTTTTGCATTCAATCAGATCAGTGAACTGGACTTGACCTTTCAGGGGAACTCCATAGCCGAAGGCGACACGATGGTACTATGTATTCGTGCGTACCTAAATTTTCTTTACATTCGCCATATTGACTTAACAATGAATGAATGACTGACAAATTCTCTTCCTAGGTTTGGTCTCCGAGCTCCTTGGCGGCAAACTACAACTTCCAACCTGCCAGAACGCGTTAGCGCCTTTAGCGCAGCAAGAGCACCGGTTGATGACCGAAATTCAAGCAAGACTTACGGAGATTGGAGGATACGGAAAGCATCGGACCGAGGCTTTCAATCAGCACATTCTTCCATTTTGCCGACCGTTGGTTGAAACGATCGGTCACCGTATGGCTTACGAGGCCGCTCAATGTTCAGGGATCTCACCGGACGTCCTGGAACTGTACGAACGTCTATCTACCGGCAAGGCCTTGATCCGTTTACCAGCCCAAGACGTATCCAGAGTGAGATGCGAAGATCCCCTGGTAGACGAGCAGTACGAAACAATCATAGCTCAAATTAGATCGGAGGCCCTTTATCATGATCCGATCGACGATTACATAACGGCGCCGATCGTATCCGAAGAGAAGTGGGAGAACTTTACAGAAAGTTTGCTTTGCTTCTCCCCCCCAGCAAGTCTTGATAAATGCAAACCGAAACTTTGAAGAATGAAGAGCTGGACAAGCAGCTGATTGGCTGAGCCTACAAAGAGCCCTCTCATTATGTTATCTGAACAGAAAACAAACCACGAGAGGAATTAATTGATGGAATCCGGCTCGATCAGCCCGCAAGCCGTCGGTCTCGAGATAGCGATACAATTCAATTCAAGTGAAAAAGAATTAAAAAAAAGAAAAAAAGCAATTTTGAAGAATCAGGTGCCTTCACTCCAATATATAGAAGCCATGTCTTTGCCATACGCAAGAGTAGTTCATCCACCTTGTCACTTACAATTTAAATATCAATCATCATCCTTACCATAATTATACAGTATCGAAGAGTTACAGTTTCATCTCTCACTCCATAAGAAATATCCAGGCGCCCAACAGGAATATTAACGGGTTTGTTCCAGCTGGCCTTAGAACGATATGCTGATCGTAGAAAATTCACATAAGGATGAAAGGTACAAGAATGGATAACATACACAAGCACCTTGAATCAGGGACTAAGTAGGAGTCATTTATTTGTACATGAAGACATGTTCGTTGTACGTATATACATTTATGAAGCTGAATTTGTTACACAAATCTGTGTTTCGCGCCCTTAATCTCCAAGATACCCTTCTATATTCTCTCTTTTTCCCTTCTCCCAACATGCTTCTAGTGACATTATTTCGTTCCCGCTTAACATTCTCAGAAACACAACCCCCAGGACACGGTTCGTGGTTGTATCTCTAACGTATATCAGTCAGGTATAACGACCTAGAATCTGAATCGCCGCTTAACGCGGAGCCTTATTTACTGGGCAGATGGGTTGTTCTGTACTGGTCTATGGATGACTCTCGGCTTGAAAATGAATGGGGTGATGGTGCTGAAGATCGCTCAAAGTCTTGTATTACTTTTCTAGAGAACAATGGCGTCGTGACTTTGCTGAACCGTAGTTTCATTCCAAATTTGTGCCATCGATAACACCAAGAATCTCGCTCAACAGATGGCAAGACTGTTGCTCCCTTATCATCTTCTCGTATTCGGTAGGAGCCATGTCCTAGGTGAGACTGTTTGAGGTATTTACGAAATGTCATGAGGCAGGAATTTCCGCCTACTTGTTGTGAGTTATTGAAGTAATTGCAAGCCGTAAAAAACAAGTTTGGCTTGTCAACAAGTTAACAAAGAACAGAATGATAATTTACTGCACTATTCAGAGGTGACAAGCGGAAATTGTGCTTTCAGAATTATGGCCTAAAGTGAAGGCTATGTGAGTATTAGGACCTATGGCGGAAAAAAAAGAAAAGAAAAGAAAAGAAAACATAGCAAAATATGGCCTCTAAAGCATTGCAGACTATGGCTTTTTTACTTTATCACAGTTGATCCCTTCAAGCCCGGTTGTTGTTCGTCCCGTATCAAAGCCATATGGCTCATAGTTACAGCAAGCCATAATGTCTTCGACCAATTCATCTAGCTATTATCACGATCTATTCCGTTGAACCGTAATCGAACATCTTGGGCACATAATGGAGGCTCAAGTAATGACAGTCCTGAGGGAATTAATCACTCTCGCCTATCCCATTCGTAGTTAAAAGTTATTGATAATAACCAAAGATAACCGTGATGATAAGAAGGTTGGCTAATGGCAAGATCACCGTACTGCATAGACTTGATCGGTCAGTAAGGTTTTATGTATGTAAATAGCGAAGGTATCTATAACATGGTATCTGGAATGCGATTACGACTTGCCACTGCCTGGTCCGGGTGCAAGCCTATGACCCTATCTACCCTTTTAGCTAATTGTGTCTGATAGTAACCAGTTTGGCGGGTTTTGACCGATCTGTATCAGAATGCTTTTCCTCATGATGCCATCTTAATGGACGTTTGGATATGTGGAGTCACACATGTACAATTAGTCTCAAGTACGGTGAGGTTCTTGACTCTCGTCTTTTTTTGGCCATCCAGCACGTAGGAAGTGATTATTTCAAGCAGGATAAGTATTACTTGCCATGCCTGCCCTCAAAGTTAGCCTTCATTCAAAACCACGGTCTAAAGATTGAGCATTTGACAGCGCAAACGGAAGGTAGCAGCGTCGTTGCCTTGACCCCAGCTTTAACCTACTGCTGACAAGAGTAACCGAGAAGTCTGATCTTGTCGGCCTCCAGAGTACCGAAATCCACGCATCTCAGGTCGCTATCACACTATCCCCAGGGTATACAGAACATGACCGCTAGTATGGAAGACAGCAGAACCGAGCCATGGCTACCATGGGCTGGTTTACTGCTGGAGGCTGGGGCTCAGCGTCTCCTTATCAGCTCGGTCTACGTCCTAATCTTTGTATACCATACGCGCCGCAGTCTACCAGTCTACCGTGCCAGTTGGCATCAGGAAAGGATTTTTACCTTGACACTGCATATACTGTCTGGTGTCATCGAGTTGGCCAGGTACTATCTCCGTGCGACCGAGGGCACTGTCCTGCCGGACATTATGGACACAATTTTGTGTTTGATCCATTCCTTGACAACTCTGAGACTTGCCAGGCCATTATTGAGGGGCAATGAAACGACACGGGCGGCTTACCAGGCGCCCGCCATCATACGACCGATACTGGCTGTCATGGCGATCGTTCGCAAAGATTCCAATTTGCATGGAGCTGTTGTCAAACTACTGCACGCTTTCCTCTATACCCGGTTGCTTATCTTCGCATCTAAGCGAATTAGATTGACCAAGGTTCAATCTCAATCCACCATATACGCCCAATCTGTTTTTCTAGGTGCTGTCTTGGCTATAGAGTCATCTGGTCTTCCTGTGGCAGTGGCAGTCTACATTGGCGCGGTTGGTTTGGTAATGGTCTTGAATCGATCCGTATCCAATCATTTATCTCGGTCAGTATGCCCCTTAGCAGAAAGCATCGGAAGCTTCTCTCTAACCAGATTGCAGATCACGAGAGGCAGTCAAATCTTCCTCACGGCTTTATCAACTTATAGTACAATCCTGCTTATGGGTTGGACTGACTGAGCTTAGTAGCATTAAGGCTCATGAACCTCTAGCGCTTGCGTCCTGTGCGAATGATGAGTATACGGATGACAAAACCGCTGGTGGAGACAAAAAAGACCCTCAATCTCGTCGGTTATTGAAGCAAGACTAGCTTTTCATATATAGAAGGCTATTCATCATACGGGCGGGAAGCTGTTCGTATCTGCGACAAGCTCTCCATGTGGAAAGGACAGATGACAGAATTGTGTGCCAAGTTCAAGAAACGGCATATATTGCAATACTTGAATTTATAATAGCTAGTCATAAACTAGCCGAAAGCTTAAATCGAGACCGTAGACAGCGGTAATAACCCGAATTCATTACTTGGCTATTTTGATGTTAACGAATGCAATCTTGATTGGTGGTTGATCAAAATCGACAATGTAGATCAGCCTACATAATGGCAGCTAGGAATGCTTATTCTATACTTTTGAAGACACTTGTGATGTTATCAGCAGCAGTTGAAATTTGGCAGACATGCTTGAATAGGTATCTGATCTACGAGAATGAATTGAGGTGAGGATGAATTCGGATGTCGTCTTACAGCACTTGACTCTTGAGCCTTCGTTGTCTACCCTGTACCCGCATTCACGTGACGTTGGCCAGACCCCGAGACTTTTTTTTTTTTTTTTCAAGAGCTGAGGGTTTATATCGCTTGAGCAAGCGAGGGAAGGTACCACCATGTAAAGTCCAGAACAGGCTTCAGTTTCCGTGTGTCGAATATTGTACTGTATATTTCCAGTCAGCTTTGACAGTTATTTCTGGAATTCTAAATCCGTTGTATTTTGACTACAATGATATTATTTGGCATCTATCCTCAATCCATAGCTGCGACTGCGAAAGTTATTTTAATCTCTCTGCCGAAGGTCTTGCAGGAAAATGAAAAGCCGAACTGACATACACGAACAAAAATCGAAGGAAAGAGACAAAGAAATGGGGGAAGTCAAGCTAGTAACAGTGGGCTCAGAAGCAAAGGAAAGCATGATCGATTTTTCAGAAAAGTCAGGAAATTCTCTATTTTCCACTGCTGGTTCTCCTGTCACGAATCAAGAACAAGTGGAAGCATCTAGCTCTGCCGATATACTGCTATGGGAGGAAGGTGACTACCTGGAAGATATTATGCAGCACCTCGCTCACATGGAGGTAGTGATTCGCAAAACGAGCTGATATGGAGTGCTTCATAGCTAACATCAAGTAGAGTGTGACCCTCCCAAGCGTTTCCATGATCGAAAAGCAAATACAAATTACGTGGCAACTACGGTCAAGCCTCATTGATTTCGTAGTTCACTCACACCAGTACTTTCGTCTTTCTTCACAGGTTCTGTTTCTTTCAGTCAATCTGATCGATCGATACTGCTCGAGAAAGCAGATTGGTAAAGAATATTACTTGTTGCTTGGGAGTGCCGCGCTCTGGATTGCTTCCAAATATGACGGCAAAGCCTACCAAGGGAAAGGTTTCGCGCGTCCATCGGCCAAAGAGATAAGCGAACTGTGAAATGGCATGTTTGATGAACATATGATAGCTCAGATGGAGATATCGATCCTCTTCACCTTAGATTGGGTACTAGGTCATCCAACAACTGACCAAGGTATCAAGTTCTTGCTGGTAGGAGAGCCTGCAAATAAGGAACTCGCTAGTATGGCAGCTTATTTGTCTGAAATATCGCTTTACCATCGAGAGTTTGTTGGGATCAAGCCTTCTGTTATTGCCGAATCATGCTGCATGCTCGCCAAGATTATCCTATACGGAAGTCTATCCATAGGGGATAACACAGAGGCTGTGGTGATGGAAACTTTGAATTCTCTCTGGAAACACGTTTGCCAACCTCCACCAGCTATTTCCGAGAAGTATTTAAGGCAGAGCCGACACTATGTAGCGCAGATAGTGTTTAGTCGCCTGGCAGATTCAACAGGTCATGCAACGTATGATAGACAGGCATAAAGGAAGGTCGTGGAAATCGACAATCTCATAGGAACTTGGTCGCATTGTCATAATATTATTGTAGAATTAAGGTAAAAGGAAAACAATTCAGACCTACTAATAATAGAATGTTATGATATATAATTTATTCCAGCTTGGTGTGGATAAGAAATGCGGTTACATGTACATATATTATTTTCTAGTAAGTAGGTTCTCTAGAACATAGAAGGGTTAATATTTTGTCTTCAGACCCTGTTCCGCAAATAGTGCTGGATGCCAATGTTTCGATGCCTATATACATAGATGTATATTGTATGTTTCCGTCTAATCAAATTTCTTGCTATTAAATACAAAGAGGACCGATCTAACCAACCTCCCAGTCGTACTTGAGACTTTGTTAAGTGGCTTAAAAAGCAACTAGAGTCTCCCATATAAGCGTTGGAATGGTAGCATTAAAAACCTTAGATGTCATGGACGAAATCTCCAGAGGTCAAATACTTGATTCTTCTCCCATTGCTATAGTGAGCCACACAGGATAATTACTTGAGCCAAGTCAGCATGAAGGCGCCAATCGAGCTTCAGAAACCATGAGGAATAATCAAACAGAAAGTGGAGCCTATAGCACTTGCTTCGGCAGGATTGGTCGATAGTCGAGCAGCATGAGCTACTATGCTTGGTGACGCTCCAGTCCAGATCTGATTTGGATCTTAGGTATGCTTTCGACACCTGTAGTTCAGATATGCTTACAATGTTTGCAGAGTGCGAGTTCGCTCGTGGTCTCACAGTCCCAAGGCTCTTCAACCCAGATGGCATAAAGGCTCTGCTTTGTACAGTAGAGATAGTTAGAAACCCTGGAGACTCATGTAGCAGTATCAAGTACCGCTTAAGTGAGACGGCATACACGATAGAAAGTTTCGACGCCGTCTGGAAAAGTGCAAGTCTCACCTCATGCGTTCTGAATGGTTCCAGGACAAAATTAGAGAGTACGGCATGTCACACTGGGGATTCTGTAACTGCATCAATATTGATGAGACACGGAGGCTTCTGTAGGTGATGCAAAGGATGTATCAAAATGTACAGCGAATGAGAGTCAGCTAAATGATGTTAAAGTTGTTGATCGTTTAACTCTGTTCCAAACTTGCCTGCTCTTATGTCAAAAACCTCTCAACATGATGGGTAACCTATTGAAGGCTTTTTATCTAAAGTATGCATTCGAATGGAGGCGAATGTTACAGTATCTTAACATATTCTGTCTCGCCACAGGCTCATACCAGAGTCTCGGGGCCCGATGAATTCTCAGAGGTAGATTCATATGCTAGACGATTCCGTCAAATCTAGCACCTATGGAATCGGCCTGGTACGTACCTCTGTGTATAATTCGGACTAAGGACGCGTTTTCAGGATACCTAACGAACAGACAGTCCAGTACAGGCTGCCGTAATACCAGAACGGGCTGCAAAGCTGGTTGTGATCGATATGGTTTTTTGTTACAACATGGAAAACCACAAAGCCAGAAATGGAAGTGACCTTTTTGACTTTAGCGTCAGCTATATACAAGAGTTAAACGGCAAAGTGATTAAGGTTAAAACAAAATTAAAAAAGAACGCGAATCAAGGACACGTCAAGATGAAAAGAAGTAGAGACTCAACGGATGATCAAAAAGGCTCACATGCACAAAAGAAAGTTAAGAATGGCAAATCTATCCCTTTCGTACATCTTTCGAAAAATGACGTTCGGACCGGCTCCGCGGACTTTACCACAAACATGTATAGTTCACGCAACAACAAGAGAAAAATAGAAGAAATGGGCGGCCAGGACGAGCCTGATTCAGACCGACCAGCTAAGCGCCTGCATCATGACCATGTCATGCAAGAGGAAGTTATAATGCATAGCCCACGTAACAATAAGAGAAATAGGGAAGAAATGAGCGGACAGGTCGAGCCTGATTCAGACCGATCAGCTAAGCGCGTGGATCATGGCCAAGGTGTTACATGGGCCGATAACGTTGACGGTCCACGCAGCAATAAGAGAAACATTGATGAAATGAACGGGCAGCTCGGGTTGGAGTCAGACCGACCAGCTAAGCGCTTGGACCATGGCTACAATACCATGCCTGCTGCCAGCGATCATGATATCATGCAAGATGAAGCCCAACCGAACCAAGGATTGGGGGGTGAGATGACCGTCTACGCCAATCGAGTTAGGGTCTATCATCGACTTTTGGAGATGGATATCGACGAAACCCTATGTAACGCGTTGAACGTAGTCTATGCAAGCGATATCACAATTTTGGCCACAGCCATCCATGACTCTCCGCAACACATCCGTTTGTGGGCTTTACAGCAATTTGATGAGAAATTCAGAAGAACTATCATCGACCTCATGTCGGACATTGAAAGGCAAAAGGAAAATAACGACCCTAAGTCTGCTCTCCCTACCATCATGACAGACTCGTTGGTCCGTGAACGCGTTGTCGGGACCGGGACCTGTGTAGTATGCGAAGATGGATTTTGCAGTGAAAATAAGAAAAGCCCGGTAGATGTCGAAGACGTCGTTTGGAAAGACTGCGGCGCTCATTTAATGCATCTAGAGTGTTTTCGCCGACAAGTCTTGGAAGGCAAAATGCCTCTCAAGGGCCTCTGCACATGTATCGATAACGTTTGCTAGATCCAACACACAACTTTCAATTTCAATGAGAGTAAATAGTAGGAGAATAGGCACGTAAGGAACAAATCATCCCAAAAACGTATGTTTTATGGATTTTAGGGGATTTGTAGTATGTTCTTGAAATAAACCTAGGTAGTTTCATGTTTTTTAAATAGTCATAGCTTGTCACAGGCACTATTTAATATGAATATCTGGCTTCCTTGAACTCATTGCGTACCCTGTACCTTGCTCTTTGCCTATGAGATAAGTATTCCTCCACATACAGAAGAGACATAACAAAGTACAGCAACTTCCAATGGCGCATCCCAGTCAGCCTGTCAAAGCAATGCATGGGCCTCTAGAATCATCTACACCGGGACGATTTCTCCCGTACCGTACGCCATATTCTTAACCTTTGATTCCATCTGTAGAGGATTACCTAGAACGCTTGGACAGCGTGGTTGATTACTTATAGTCAGATCTAGGCTACATTTCTCGTCGACGCCATATTTGCAAACGGCGTCATTGATGTTGTACAATTGATAATTCTGTGCGACCCAACTCGTAGGTTGGCTGGAGCATGACGAGACATAATTCATGCTATTTGCGGCTGACAGGGGCAGTTTACCTTCGTGAAGCAAATGTCGACATTCCAATGTGTCGACAATCTCGTATAACATCTGGATCCCGCCACCGATCTGGAGGTCGTCGATGGCTGATGCACCGAAACCTAGGAAATTCCAAGCATCGTACGAAATATCATACGCACCTCCGGACTTATCAATACGTAGAAGATGAAGGAAGCGCCCCTCATTTGAGACTTTGACGCATATTCCATCGCATCCGACGTCCAAAGGCCAGTAAGCGATACGATTCGTATCAACCTTACAGCCCAAGACTCCTGCGGAGCTAGAGTACTCTGCGTGGGGGGTAATGAACGCGAAGCCACGAGAAGTCAGACGACTAGCGTAGACATCTGATATCCAGAGAGAAACGGTGTAGGCTAAGAAAGTCTGCCAAAGTTGCGAGGCTGACCGCATGTCGAAAGGTGAGGATAGTACGTTGGCACCACGGATAAATCTCTACGGGGCCCTGGTCAATAAATATACAATGGGATGGATCCGATGGAATGGCCTCCAGCGTCAAGAACCCCAGATGACAAGGTGGCAGACGGATGCGGATCTTCTCTTAACTTTCAACTCAATTTGGACTTGATCGCGTATGCTATGAGACCAATAACCGCTGAAATAGTCAACGATGTACAACCAGTCATCTTCTCCCGTCTACGGGCAAGCCCTCTATTAAGGCGGAAATTTCAGCCACACGCCAATATTCCGGAAGTGATTTCAACAAGGTTAGACAGAAAGGCTCTGGTGAACAAGACCTCGGAGCTGGAGAAAGTAGAATGGGTTGCATGGCTTCAAAGATACAATGAATGACCAACAAATGAGAGACGGGACGTCAGCAGTCTATTGATAGTTGATTGTATCTACCTGACTAGATTAGCTTAAACTTGCTTCAGCATGCTTTCGTGAATCCGTATGTATGTTTTGGTTTTTGATCCCTATCGCTAAGTCAATCATTGTGAGTATTAACAGGGTTCATGGTGGCGAGTAGCGTATCACTGCGCTTACGAGCTTGACCATGGACACTTACGTGGTTTCATAGATGATTACACTCTGCAGTTGTATTTAATTGAGCAACATCTTTTGTGGCCCACAGAATCTGCGCTTGCATCTCCTTCCATCTCGCTGTTCCGTAAGTAGACCAGGGTTGAAGCGATCGCTCGTGGAGCTCTCTAAGACCGATACCTGAGCGACGGCCCTGGATATGATGTTTTCTTTTCTGGCCTAAGAACACGTCTGGCTGAAAAGAATTGATCCCGGGTAGTGAGGTCGCTTTTGCTGTTGTCGACGACGAGATCGCATCTTTCTTCGTCATTTCGTTCTCGTACTTGGAAGCTTCGAGAGACTTTTCCCTGACTGACAGAGATGCATTAGGGATCTTATGCTCAGAAATATCATCCAAGATTGCCACAGTCTTCTTGGACACCGCTCTTGTATCGAGCCTGGCGTATGATTGTGCAGGTATGTTTCCCGTGTTGCTGTTCGCGGCGTTCGGAGTGTGTTTGTTGTGATATGTCGGAGAAATCGTACTTTGGTTGCATTTTAGGCCATCTTCTTCTGCTTCTTCAAGGCGGGGAATGATTTTCATCTGGGGATTGTCGTCCCTCTGTTGGGGTTCAAGTGCTAGAACTTCAACCGTAGCCTCGCACTTGTCTGACGGGTTGTGAGGTGGGTCCCTAATGGAAACAATCTCATCATCTGATGCACCTGCACGATCGCCGGTGCTATCACACTGGATCCTTCCAGAGATATCCTCTAAAACGATGCCAGGCGAACACTCAGGGAGACATTCTCGATCCTCTGTTTTTTGAGAGAGCCGCGAAGACCGACGCAGAGCTGACGGTTTCCTGTCTTGAGCATACTCTATTCTCATTTTCTGTTGAGAATATTCGTCGTCTTTTATGACATCTTCGCGTCTTGGCTTCGGCACACATTTGCCATGTCTATCGTCTCCATAGGTAGAGACTGACCTGGCGATAGAAGTTGATTCCTTCCTCCTTTTACAGGAGCTGCCATTCGCCTGCACGTCCTTAATTCAGTTGTAGAGTAGTTCAAATTATTTCAAGCGACTTTGCAAGCCACTGCAGGTTTAACTTACCAAAGTGGGAGCACAGACTATGGTTTCTTCAATGGTTTCTTCCATGATAGATACGAAATAGGTACGTGCGGTCCTCAGCGAGTACTGGTGTTGCGTAGGTAGATAGTGCAAGTTCAGGTCATCGACAACCGGCATGGATAAGGGGAATGCGATCGTGAACCATTTACTGCCATACGATCCTGGAGGTGGCCGAGCCACCGCATTTAATGCTTTGATTGAGGAAACAGCAGCAGAGGCTCAACCTCTCATTGGCCTTTGTGCCCCTCTAAAAGTCGAAATATATGGACCAGTGTTATGGGGCAAACAGGATCTTGCTGCGGAGCATTGCCACTTTCAGGCTAACGCTAATTAGCGCCAATTAGCGCCAACAGTCTTGCAATGCCTTTTTCTCCACAATTTCTATGGGCAAGAGTAAAATGTTGGAGCCCGCCAGGTGGCTGATGTACGCAGCGGTATATTTGGCAACTCCTGCCTACGCATTCGTAGCTTTTTGTAGAAATACAACCCCAAGGTGTTTAATGAGTAAAAGTAGAGTCTTGTCTGATGCTTTTTCGCTGCAGCCTACCTTCATGGTTGTTTTCAAGGAAAACAAGATCGTGAGTGTTAACAGGGCTAGAAACTATGGTGGAGTGTTGAGGTTACTTGAAGGATGTCATGCTATGAACAAGGCGTGAGGAAAGCATTGAGAACATGAAGATCAACAGTTTCTTGGTCTCTAGGGGATCAATAATTATCAGACCTATACCGCTTGGTTTGTCTTCGTAAGTGAGAGTCTCCTCAAGCAGAATCTACACTTAAAATACGTAGAACTCGAACCTGACAGGACAAAGTTGAAGAAAAACTTTAAGAGTATTTAGAAATTACTTTATACCGTTAATACTGTAACTATCTAAATAGTAATTAATTAATTAAAATAAATTTATATGAAATATAAAAGATATGCTTTACTGCATACTGTATATTAAAATTTTATTTTTGTTCATTTACTTAGAAATAGTGATTTTAGTGTTATTTTTTACCTCTTTTCAGTAACCAAAAGAATATTGTACTTAGTTTAAACATCTAATTTAGGCCTCTTTTTTAACCTACCTAATTAACCTATTTAGACCTACCTATAGGCAGGTTATAAGTAGCTATAGGTAGATAATTTCAAGCCTTAATTGACTTATTTAGAGAGAATTTAGATAATTTAATTAAAGCAGCCAATATTGTACCTTTTTTCTGGCCAAAATAGGTCTCCTGTATAGTTGACGCATGAGTATTATATGTATATAAGTTGTACGAGTTGTCCACATATTCTCAGGGCTGGCAAGAAAATATCTACGCTGTAGCCTCAACATGACTTCCACACCAGATAAACTAAAGCAAGAACCGCCACAAGACGACGTCCCGATGCATAGCGATGATGGTACTGAACAAGAACAAGGAAACAACTCTGGCTTGTCTAACCAGACAGATGGCAGTCAACCTAGCCAAAAAGATACAAATCAGGTTACTCAGAACAATGAGAACCAACCTGGGCAAAAGGATACAAATGACGTTGGTCAGAACAATGGAGAACAGCCTGGTCAAATCAATGTGAATCAAGCTACTCAGAACAATGAAACCCAACCTGAGCAAAAGGATACAAATGACGTTGGTCAGAACAATGGAGAACAGCCTGGTCAAATCAATGTGAATCAAGCTACCCAGAACAATGAAGCCCAACCTGGGCAAAAGGATGCAAATCACGTTGGTCAGATCAATGGCAATCAACCAACTAACGAAAACCCATTTTTATCTGGATTCTTCAAGCGTAGAGTGGATAAAGACAACTCAGCCAACAATGCCAGGGCTTTCAGCCCAGCAGTAGAAGACCCCAATCCTAAAAAGGCAAAAACAGATCACAGCTTTAGTTTTAAGCCATTTGCAGAGGCAAAAACCGCTCCTATCTCTCCAAGGGCACAAACGACAACAAGAACCTCTCCCTTTCCTGAAGATGATGGAGGTGGCGACCCTGACCTCGAAAAGGATCTAGTCGGCAGTCAAGCTTGCCCTGAGAACATGACGACGCTCGGGCTCGTAAAAGAAGGGAAAAGGCCGAGATACCTAAATGAATATAGAATTGATGGCCGAAGCATCTTACGAATTGAAACCTTGAAAGACGGCAAGTTCGACGAGAATGCCGCGGAAGTCCTACCGGTAACCGGTGGGAAGTATCAAGCCCAACATGCGGATAAGAAATGGCGTGACGTAGCTTACGTCCTGGGCGTCGCAGCGTTTGGGAGCGAATTGAACTACGAAGACTTTCTATGCAAGCTGGATCCAGAAAACCCGTCCAAATTCAAATGGATGCAAACCATATTGATCGGAATTCGATGGGTTGACCAGACAGTCACATTTGTGAACCGTCAATGGTGGCGCAATAATTATGAGGCAAGGGATCTGTCCGCTAAGCAAACGTATCTGGACCGCAAGGAAGACGGATACCGTTATTGGTATAAGACGCGCGATGACCCTGAATGGAGGACTCGAGTGAATCACAAGGCCTTCGAGGACTACAGGCTATTCAAGTGGGCCTTTTTCTATGAGAAAAGGTACTATCAGGCCATGAATCCTGGGCAGCGGTTTGAGATTCGAGATCGCACCAAGTCGCCATCGCCCATTGATGATGAGGTTGCCAAGTTTAGGGCGATGACGGTTGAGGAGAGCCCGAGTTCGAAGATCTATCAATCTGTCGAGACTCCTCTGCTCGACGATGACGAAGGTTTTGATTCGGATTCCCGACATAGCACCCAGTCACGATATAAATCATCGAGTCGGCCCAAGGCGCATCGTGACGCCTCCCAGCGGGTGGAGCCAAATGGCTCACCGCGTCCTCGAAACAAACACAGGTTCAGCACAATGAGACGGTTTCAGCAACCACTGGGAATCACACCTCGCTCTATGGTAGTGGCTCATTGATGGAAAATAATGGCCAGACGGTTTTTTAAAATCAACAACAGCGACAGAGGATCAAGAAGCTTACGAGATCAAACGTTTTTTTGCTAGCCGCCGTAGTACGATACCAACAACCATGACAAGTGCCTGGTCAAACATAAGGACGAAGCCTTTTCTTCTCCGTTTTCGCTCCTTTCATTATCAAACCGATATTATCCTTTCATTTGTAGAGGCTACTAAGGCTTATCCCAAGGCGCCTGAATTGCCTTGTATTTATATAATCTTTACCTTTCGCTCTGTTTATAGCTTGCAATATTTCTTTTGTATTCTTGTTTATACCTGTAGCTATATTTCTTCTCAATAGAATACCATAACCTTTCATTTTCATTTTTGTAATATTGATATCAGTAAGAGTAGATTTAGAATCTGACGTTCATTTTCTTTTCTTCTATTTTCCATCCTCCCTTTCTCCCTCCCTGTTTTGTTGTTAGTCCAACCACCGCCATCATGGCCTCCAAGGACGAACAGTATGAAGAAATGCCTGCATAAATTGCCTCAGGATGTCTCTGACAGATACGAACTCCTCGTCGTTGGGCCTATTCCGGACCATTTGCCTTAGAAGTGGCTGTATCTGTATACACGCCCATAACAGCACCGTACAAGAATCTGTTTTCGAAGCCGTCCGTGTCAATTGACAGAGGAATCACTGTATAAGCATGGACCACAACTCGCCTATCGTCAGGCACACTTTGACTTCATTGAGCGTGCTCGACATGGTATTTCCCGTCGTGGGAAAAGTCTAGCAAGCTACTACGGTGGACGATACCATTCTATGATACCATAGAATGTGTATATGCTGTTGATCGATACTCTATTGGTATGTCACCGATCTCCTTGTCGGCCTTGTGATGACTACCTCTCTGCAAATATAGAGCACAGAACTGACAAGGTGAAGGCAATTAAAACTGGCTTGACAAGTGGGGAAAAGATAACTGTAGGAGAGATTCAGCCAGGCGATCATATCCGTCATCCTATCGTTAGGACGGTCTCATGATCAAATTTGCTCATGTATCGCAGATCTTGGCAAAATCGACATAATCAGTCGACTGTATTAAGGTCTCGAGGTTCAATACAACAAGCCCCAGCCAATCTCAACTTCATCATCATGATTCATGCGCTCCTCTGCAGCGTTGGAATTATGAACAACAAGTCAACAATGGGACTTCTCTCCTGTCGAGAACTTCATTTTGCATTCTGCACTCTGATACTTTGGAGAGACTTTCATTTACAGTGGCTCGGGCATGAGATTTTGTAAATAGAACACAGTAGAGATTCATCTTCCAGAACAACGAAATCACGTGAGGCAAGTTCGACAAATCATTAGATTCGTTGAACATTGCAACCAAATGTACGTACTGTACGTAGCCTAAACATTGCCAAGGTGCGATTGCAAAACGACGTCTTATTTCTCGCATCTCACCTGTCATAGTCTAGTGGCCAGAATGAACAGCAAAACTACGACGGACATGTTTTTCTTACCTGGTTTCATAGCCCATTCGTGGTGCCCAAAGTCGGCTGAATCGGATTTTACTCTGCAGTATACAGGTTACTCGCGGCCAGTTTCCAACTTGAGGGAAGTGATGAGTCCAAAAACCACTTTCAGTGCCATATAAAGTAGCACAATGAGTACCCAGTTGGTAAGTCTTCCTCGCACTCACGTTGGGGAACGCTCTCGATACTAGTTTCATAGAGCCAATGGATGATTACGAACACTTTCAGCATCTCGCGTTACGGCCACACACCAAAACGTCACTGTCACTGATGTCGGCAGCCACGCGCGTAGCCCATAAACGATTTGAAAATTGTACTTCCAGGCTTCTTTCTACTGATTTAACATCTTTTCCGCCTCACCAACTGGCTACTCAAGAAGATGTCGACGAGTCTCTACGAGACTTGGTCGGTCCGGTGGATGAAACCTGGACTGAACGTGTAAACAAGTTGTCGCAATTGAAGCGCCCCCCGGAAGACAGCAGGATCACCCAGTCGATGTGGTATCTGCTACGCGGTGGCCACCTTGATTTCGGGATTGTGGAGGATTACCTACAGCTACTAAGGTCCACAAGCCACCATGTAGAGATAGCTCCGGCTCGCATGTTTCGGCACGATCAAAACTGTATTCAAGAGACGGAAGGGATTGACCATCCCATCATCACTCCGTTCTGTCATGAAAACAACTGGGCGTTTGCTGTTGCGTACTCAGACTGCGTCCACTGGTATGACAGTACTCCCAATACTGCTACCCTTGTACCTCCCATTGCCGGTGCTCGACCCGTCGTAGAAGGGTGGCGGGGACCTCAGAATAATAACCTGGCAGATTCAGGCGTGTTCATGCTTATGGGCATCAAGCTTATATTACAGCGCAAACCTCATCTAAGCCAAAGGGTCGCAGATGAGCTCAACCAGTCTTTCCGTTCTTGTATATTTATCGAACTTCTTTGTCAAAAGGTTCAGCCGACCTCTACAGACCTACATCATATCAATTTAGAGCAAGTGTTAGATACAGGATATTTATCCTCAACCGCCGACCAGATAAGCCACCGACATGCGTTAACTGATGGACAACAAGAATCGTCCTTCTTCGAAGATGCGATGGCTGCGACAATAAGTGCAACTCGAGCCATTTCCTCGGCATCTTCTGTGATATGTCAAGCGGAAGAAGCCAACGCTATGAGCAGAAACCCAGAGCTGGGACCCGCCACGGACCCTGACCGCCCCCCAGGACTTTCCAGTTTACAGCCACAGCATCCGGCCAACACGTCGCGCAAGAGAAGGTCGCAACCAAGGGCCACAAGTGAGAGAGCAGAAGGCGGCGTACAGCGAATTTTGGATGATCGTAAAGTTATTTTAGATAATCTCTCACATGCCATACACTTCAAACGATCTGCCCTAGTGTCCTTTGCAGATGATCCGATTGTTCTCAGGGCACTTCTAAGATATTCAAGGACCAGTGGGAATCTTCATCGTCGCTACCACGCTGTCCTTTTCCACTGGATGGCGGAAGATAACGAGCGAATAATAGAAATGAAATCAACGATGGGGGAGGATGCTGAGAAACGCATTAAGAGAGATTTATGGAGTTGTAACTTCTGGAAAAAGGTAAGTGATATTGGTATGAAACACGGCTTGGGGCCCTTGGTACCACTTTGTGCATTTGTAAATGACTTTAGCGGTTATCGGTTGTCAGAGGACGCCCAGGGTCCACTGATTAAAGAACTTGAAAATCGGTTGCAAAACGAAACCGACATGTTGCGTATATGGCTTCAAGATGCACGAGGACTGTGCGAGGCCATATTAGTAGGACCCACGCCTGTTGCTTCCTTCAACATTGATAAATATAACTTTCAGGCTGAGTTCGACATGACCGACGATCAATTTCGATTCTATGTTTGTTCAGGGCTCAACTAGGCAGAGAATCCAATAGGTTCTAAAGTAACCTTCCCAACAAGTCGAGGCAGCTCAAGAAGTTTGGATCAAATAGCATCGAACAGTCTATGCATAGGGTTTCTTCCATTTGAGTTCATTGACCAAGTGCGCATGAGTCACCAGCTATCATGAGTTACGTAACAGGCCTGTGAGCGGAAGATTAGTGACGTTGGGGCTGCGTTCTTTGTGTCATGTTCACTTTAGATGATGTAGATTCTATACGGTGATTTAATCTTGGTGCCAATATGCATAAGTTATTAGTAGACCTTCTCAGAATTGAGTTAGAAATAGTGGATCAATCGATATCTGCATTTTCCGTGCGCGCGCTAAGGCATTTCGAAGCTACTCAATTCACGGCCAGAAAGTGCCAGAACCTGTCTGCTGGTATGTAGTTTAGAGATGACTGGTCTGTTCTAGTGGCATTGCGATTTCATTAAGCAGTGTATGATTGTGATGATAGAATGAGTTCAAGCTTTCCGAGTCAACGTCTTACCGAATTTAGAAAGTACCGAAACGATCCATAATTATGCGGTCGCTAATGTCTATAGCTGCTGCTGTATTGTCACTAACTTCGGCTTCTTTAGATAGTATAGTATGTACTAAAAGTCTAGATCGTCATGTTGGGTTGGAGTCCGGATTTAGTCCCGATGCGATGTGCTGGATATAAGACAGCAAATATTGACCTTGAAAAAGCCAAACATGAGAAGCAGCGTGCCATGATAATTCGCAAACATAAGGAAAAATATGGCGATTATTATCACAAAATTTGTAAAAGGCTCTGGCCTGCGTCCTCTTTCTTCTTCTTTTTCTTCTTTTTTTGGGGGGTTTTAAGAATTCATTTAATAAATACGTTACGTCCAGAACACGCTTGGCTCGGTTGACTGGCTTCGGGTGGAATTGTACGTCTTACATTCATTGTATGTGAACTGAAATAAGTATAATATCATACTGCCAATTGTGGCCTCTCTTGTGCTTGTCTGCATTTGTAGACGCTAAGACTCAGTGTGATCAATGGAAGAGCTGCTAATTTCGTCTTCGCTGCGCTTTCAAATTACTCAACTAAATTTGACGCAACAGGCCCGAATAGGCTTGGCCCCAAGTTATATAGGATCTGATGAGGCCCGCAAGATCCTAGATCCCTCAAACCATCTAACCTAAAATATGAAGGCAGTTCTATGGCTCTGGTATGTTTCGCTGGCAGAAGCCACCTGCACTTCCAACTATGCCATATGGATCTCGCAGGACAGGGCTAAACTAAGCGAGACGTTGGGGCAAGCTCTGCCTAAGCTGGACTATGACGATATTTCAATCCTTAATCCTGGTGTTGATGTCGGTATGGCGGCTGTTCCTGGAAAGCGATACAAGATCCCTTACCATGCAAATATGGCACTCATTCCACCAGCTTCGTGGTCTGACAATTGTCCAAAAACGTTGGAGCTTCATGGTGCCAAGTCAGAAACGCTTGAAGTCTTCCATCAGCCATCTTCGACACCTGAAGGAGTTAGCCATAACCCGTCTGTATCTAAACTGGCTCAGTCACCGGTGCACACGGAAGCCTCTGGTAGCGGTCTGATACCAAGAGCAGCGTCTGTCACGACCGCTGAAGTTTCTAAAACAGTAGGGACATCCGTCACTATTGAGACACGAACAAAGCCGCACGCAGCGACAGGCACAGCCAGCTCTATGTTATGCTGGGAAGAGACCCACCCGTCGGTTTCTGACTTTGTTTCAAGTCCAGCGTCCAGGATTGAGTTTGCCAGGTCGTTTTGTGACAGGCTCCAGGAGGCTACTTTTGACGCAGCGCATCCCATCCAACCATTGCCCTACGGCGACACGTTGATTGGAATGCAGGTATTGCCCTCCTGTCCAAACCATTCAATTGGGGCGAAAGACATGGATTCATGCCGTCGAGTGCTTGAGAACATCAACCATAAATGCCCGAAAGCGGGCGGGACATATAGCAACCATTGCGTATTGTACTACTTCGTCAAACGGTAAATTGTTCTGAGCAAATACACCTAGATAATTTCATTTGATACATATTACATTTAAGCTTCAGGCGCCATACCGTGATCCAATACCGGATGGATTGGATGTCACGGTGCATGCATTGTGTGAGCTCATGCAGGCATGTCCTTGATTTACTACCATACAGGGTTCATAACTACATGTAACTTCATGTCCTTTTAAATATAAGCCGGGATAGCGGACTAAACTTCGAAAGCAAAGGCATGAACTACCATATCGCCCACAAAGCTCAGGAGATCCATCCTTCACATTATGCCGATCAATCATTGAAGATCTTCATACGCTAGAACCTTGATGCTCATGACGTGTTTGGCAGTTTGTAGAGCTGGAGTGGACAGAAGTGTATGGGTCACTAACTGCCGAAGCAGTCTCACAAAGGCAACAAAATCGTCCAGAGTGTAAGAATCACCCCTTTCCACGACCTCGTCCCACGGCAATTGTTCTGGTGAATGGAAGTTATCGTCGATTTCCACCTCTATGAGCCGAAACTCGTCTGTTTCGAAGACTTTGGGCTTCGGCCCGTCAAATTCTTCTTTCGATGATACCCAATGCTTTCGCTTAATGCGGTAATTGATGAGCCATAGCGTTTCCAGTCCCCCAAATCTTGCACCACATACAATGTAACAGCATAAGGAGTCAAGGCTTCTGATCCGGGAGGATTCGTGAAGGCTAGAAGCCCATGATGGGTGGTATTGCCAGCCTACGTGCGGTATCTGTAGCAAGCCCCGGGCTGTGTTGTTCGGAATGACATCTTCAAACAAAAACCGACTGAACATGTCAGGGTCATCTGGTTGGAGAATAAAGAGGTCCTGGCTTGGAGACACGATAATACTGCGCTGCTGGGAAGAGTCGCTCTCTGGGGCGTCGACCTCGACATCCGAACGGCCGCATCTCACCTTCGTCCGGATGGCTATGGGCTTGGTGGGGCCGAGTATATCTCTCATGACACAATGTGACTGCCTACAGGCACCCCAGAGACCCGAGTCGATCAGGTACGTCGAAAGGTTGTTTTTAGTCCATGAAGCTGTGATTTCGTCGAAGCCATTGACTCGACTGGACTTGGGGCCAAAAGCCCACCTGGGAGCGGTGAGGTAATAGGAACCAACCCAAGGAGCTTCCGGATCGTCGTCTTCATGTGGTTGACTTCTATGGTCGCTGCTCAAGCTGAAGATTTGTACACCTGCCTTTGCAGGACGAACGGCGGAGCTCCAAATCTCTATTTGTAGTTCTACCGGAAGGTTTCTGAAGCAATGGAATGAATCAAACATCCTGCTTACCATGAAGGAGCCGAGGATAACCCGCAAAAAGACGAATTGACTTGTAGGATTATCTAGTTCCTGTGACACTTCAACATCGGGACAACCGATCCTATAAAATCGTCAAAGCACTTCTAGATTTATGTTGGCTAAGCCCGATAGGTATCGCAAAAAGGACTTTAGAAACCATGGTATGTTGGGATTGACCGCCAATGCAAGACGCTGGACAGCTTACAGTAACGCCCATTATTGGCAGTACGACGATTTCCCATCATTGATTGTTTCTTCTGCGTATTTTCTTTTAACATGTACGTAGAAAGCAGAAATTCTGGTCAAGATCGGGCCGATTTTCTTCTCTATACGTCTATCGATCAAGGTCGCTCCGGTTGAACCTCACTGTGCCTGAGTTTTATGGCGCCATGCCTACGATACGATTCTTCTAACTCGTGGCGGGGTGACATCGCAGTTGTTGGGGATTCCACTACAGACTTGTTCTGCTCTGTCTGTGTTTGACCTAAAATCGCTATTTTTAGCCATCTTCTTGGGTATAAAGTGCGTAGTCTCTTAACAGTCTTCTGTTTACTTCAGCCAGTATAAGTTCTGCATGAGTGCTTGAGGTAATTTTCGACGGTCGCAGAGACGTCGCATAATGATGTGCATAGGGACTGTAGACTGAGATACTAGCCAGCCGGCAACATGGCACAATTAAGTCCATCTTTGCATGATGAGCCATTACTCACTTACGATGAGGCTACCTGTCTGTCTCCACTCCCCGCTGTTAGCGCGGTTCCACTGGAATTTTTTGAACGTGTGCGCTACAGTACTCTTAACTCAATCGTTACTTGGTTCAGCGGCTGAGCAGATGCCCAAAAAACTGAGACAGACACTAAAACATGAATGCAAGTCTTGATATGGAACATGGGTGCTCGATGATTACCGGAGATCATGATCTGATTGCTCTTTTAGTTTTAATCCATGTTCTGTTGACCGGGTAGTTGGATTAATTTCCCGTAGTGAGAATTTAAATCCCTGGTTATCGGAATGTTTTAGTGTGATCGCGTGATTTTTGGGGGTGAGAAGCGATGGAGTTAGTTGGCAGGTTTGGCAAGAAAAACAGCAACACAAGGCTTTGTGTGCGACGACACAGCATTCAAGCCAAATGACGAATTTTACTACAATTTCAGTCGCGCAGCATAAATAAATCTAACATGCATTCAATGTCTCATGTCATCAATCCCACGAATCTGAAAAATAAATTATATCAATTATCCCTCAGTCCTAACCTGCCTCGCTGGTCTCATCGCGTCAGTGCGGCTGAGGTTGCAATCCGCTCGGGACCGAAAATGGCAAGATCAAGATTATGTTAGCAAAAAACTATGTATGTATGTATGTATGTATATTTTTCGTCCGGGGGGCCATTGGCCCCGAAAAGTCTCCTAGGGGAGCACAGGACGTGCTGAGCTAAACTATCTACAATTACTGTCGCATCCGAATCTACCTGGAACACCCGCAATGTCCACTTGCATCAACGGAGAGCGCCGGACGCCCTTTCCCCCAAGTGGCACCTGCCCTACTCGTAGCCAGCCCTACGGTAGTTTCAAGCACATCGTCTTGGACGTCAAAGCAGGTGGTCCTGGCAAAGTCGCATGCAACTGCTATTCCATCTAGTTCATCCAGCATATCATCGGCACAAAGGCGCATTTACTTTCAAGAGGTCATCCCGTCAGCGGGATCTATTCCTCTCCAGCCTAGAATTCTCTTGCACAGATAGATCAAGTAGCTTTCCATACCCTGAGGCAGGAAGTCCATGATCCCCTAAGATCACCAGTAGCTGCAACCTAGGACCGTACATCCTTGGGGAAACCCCTCGCAGGGAAAAACCCAAGGCGGCTAGAACGCTGCTCTGTAGACAAGGCAGTCGCCTCGTTCCACGGTCTCCAGGTAAGCTCTGTACCGTTTCGACCCAACGGTTTGGTCTAGAGGTCTCAGCCAGTGAGACAGATTGTCAAAGCCTGGTGGTGTTCCAGGCAGCAGCCGAGGCCGCAAAGAAGAAGAAGGTCTCTGGGCAGTACGCGACTGCAGAGATCGGTCAAGCAGCTTCCGAGCTGCAAAAAGGGCAACGAACCATGTGGGGTCCGTGCGTCAAGGTCGAGGGCACCAGAGGGCCCAGAAAGTCGAGCAGCCGAAGGCTGTTTTTGTTGTTCGGGCAGCTAAAGCTGCTGTAGTCGGTCGAGGCAGCGTTAAACTGCAGGCGAAGGTGAGAGTGAGAGTGAGGGTGCGATGACCCTCAATGCCAAGCAGCAAGATGCTGCGAATGTCGTCTGGGCAGCCGAAGCTGCAGAAGTCGGTGTTACGGGAAGTCGAGGGGCACAGAGGCCGGAATGTCGCAGGCTCGCGAAGCCGAAATGTCGAGGTGAGAAGAAGTCGTAGATAAGACAAATGAAATGGTGCCCGGAGGCGATGTCAAGAGCTCGCGAAGCTCAGTGCTGTTGAAAACACTTGTCACGAAGAAAGGTCAACTCTCTGAATCCCTTTCTTCCAGCAGCTGTTAGGGTCCCGCTAGTCCCGCAGCTGCTTTTGTTGCCATTTTGGCCTGTAAAAATTATCTGCCCTAGCAGAACGCTAACAGCGGGTGCCAAGGAAAAAATTTTACAGGAGAGAGTTGTTAGCAAAAAACTAACAAATACTCCGAGATGGTCTAGGGTAGTTAACTCTTCCAATCTATGACGCCAATCTCCACGCCTGAGCCCTGTAGTCCCGAGGTCGCCAAGCCTGAAAAGCGATCTTGCTCCGTTAATGTCCCTTTGCAGCCAGGCGGGTCCCAATAGAATCGGGATTCCAAGCTCTCGGTGAGAGGATACCGATATGAATACTCGGTCACCAATACTCTCACTTTTAGTGATAACCTGCTTATATACTTTTGTCACCATCTTCTGAATTTTTTGGGACCCGCCCGGCAGCCTATCCCGAGAGTGTCTTTGAGTCTGTCCAATGAGAAGCTTCGTTCATACAACCAGTTAGTGAAGTACCCCTCATCATCATTTCGGTGCCTGCCAAGTAGAAAGTAGCTTCCTACTATTTTCTCCACTTCGCCCCACTTCGCTAGTCGCGTCGCTGGCAGCCTCTTCACCTCTTCTGACGACGCGTGCTGGCCCTTCCTTGCCCTCTTCTCTATCTTGCCTTTGTCCTTTTTCTAGCTACAGACAAAGTTGGCAACTCGATTCAAGTTGACGATGTTGATAGCTACAATGCCATGATGACTAGGTCAATATGATTCGGCAAAGCTTGATCCTATAGTGGCTAGGAGAAAGGGGCCAAAAACTCACATGGTAACACATGAAACATTGGAAACATTGGATATGAAAAACTGGCCCAATTTGGCCCGTATTCTTCTGAGAAAAAGCTTAAATTTGAAGGGTGCATCGTCCGATATTTGACGTGACTGTCCAAAGATTTATAAGATCACGACGAGGCGCAAATCGGCAGAAGAATAAGCCTGCCTGGTAAGAGTCTTATTATCAGACTTCACTCTTATAGCACTCCACCCCTACACTACTAGACCACAAGTGTAGTACAGAAGGATTTTGATTTTCTCTCCCCAACTGCGGTGTGACTGCTGGATAGCTGGATAGCCCTTGATATTCTTTGAAGCGTGTACAGCCGCTATCTATCCCCAACAATAGGATGGCTTGGAATACAAGTGAGAAAGCCCTCGAGCTCTTCATTATCCAGATCTGCGGTACCATACTTGTCTACATCTCGGTATTTCTGCGGTTCTGGGCACAATCTGTTATTATGAAAGAGCATGTAATATACGACAAGTTGATGTATATATCTGTGGTAAGCTCACATTAAATATGACAGGTGTACCGCGTATAGCTGCACTATTAGCTCTTTACTTAGGTTTCCTGTCCCCGAATAATGGAAAAATGACACTAACTGTGGACCCTTTATCAGTTCCTCTATACTGCCCAGGTTATCATCATAGTACGCGGCATAGTGGATGGCGGAATTGGACAACATGCGGACGACATTAGCGGGGTAGAGATTGTCAAAGGCTTCCAAACATGGTATTTCGGAGAACTAATATATGCCGTACTTTCATGCTTCACCAAAACATCGGTAGTCCTGTATCTCCATCGCCTTTACATCGGCGAACCATCAAAAGGGGCAATCGTCAATAAGCCCATCCTGAGAATATCTTTGATCGTCTGCCTTGTCTGCGTCTGGGCTACGTCGATTGTGTTTTTCTTGACCAGCATTTTCCAATGCTCCCCAGTTGGCTATTACTGGGAGCAATTCAAGCATCCCGTCAGACCTGGCACATGTTCAAAAAGTATCGTACCCATTGCTGGTATAGTTCTTAGTGTTGTTTTGGCCCTTAGCGATTGGACCTTGGCTCTAGTAGTGCCCATTATGAGCTTATGGAAATCATGGTTGCCGTGGCAAACCAAAGCTGCAATCCATGCTCTGACGAGCCTAGGCGTACTGTAAGTGTTGTTTTACATTTTCAATTTTCTTTACGTCGGAAGCATCACTGGTGTTGAGCCGTTAAGAGCTCGGATGTTCGGGCAGCTCTCCCCGCAGACTCGTCTAGCCGATTGGCAACGATGAGATTACTCATGGGGCTATGTTCGAGGACAGGAGGAGCCATATTGGTGTAAATTCAAAGTCCATTACATGACTGACAATACATGGATATGCCAGAGCGGGCGCGGCAATGATCGTACGCATTCCCTATATCAAGATGCTGGATCTTACTGAAGACTTTCTTTACGAGACAGTGTAAGATCTATATTCAGTTGCGTTATCTCAGGATTGTTCACTCACTGGTATACAGAGATGTCGCGAAATGGACGGTCATAGAGGCAACTCTAGGAATTGTGGCCGGGTGTTTGCCAACCATTTGGCCATTATTGACGGCGATGAGATCCAGATGTGTCTCATCGAAGCTTGACTATGCGAATGATAAACCTTTGCAACATGGTGGTAGAGTCGAAAGAGGGACGAAACAAGACACCACTCAGAATAACCGCGACACGATTCTTATTCACACAGACTTCTTCCTTTCAGAAAGTTTTGTTAATAATTCCGATAATCATGTGAGACATGACCCAAACAATAGTTTTCGACATGACCAATGGCGTCCATAGAATAGACCGATATAGCAACCTGTCAGCTGTCATGACCGTAATGTAAAAGCTTAGAAGTCCTCAGACTAAAGAAGGGGGTACGAGGTATGAATACAAGAGACTTTTACTAATAATACCAACAAAACAAACGATTTGTCGTATGTATATGAATTGACATACCGCAGTAGAGTATGGCGGCCAAATGACAAAGCCGACAGCTCCCGGCTATTTGCACTATGAAATTGTCTCATACACTTGATGATCACATGCATCCACCTCCTGATCCAAATGTCTTCTATGGCAGCTCATCCGTGCACATCTTCATCCAGGCTCCAGATATCGTCGTCCGAAGTCTCCCATCTCAAAGTCTCATTAGAACCTCCGTCCTCGTAAGTACTATCATCGTCCGTGACGCTGTGTAAGCAGGTTCCTTTACTACTGTTACTGCTAGAAAGCGTACTCCAGTCGTAAGGCAAACCGTCGTCCACATTTTTCGGCGGAGTATACCATTCAATCGTAAACTTTTGAAGTTGTGGCATCTTGGCAAAATAAGAGAGGCGCTGGATGTATTCCATCAATTGTCCGCATTGACAGTCCTGCCTTTCCACCTTGATCGTGAGGTCGCGCACTAGCATTTCGACCGCAACAGCATCTTCCCAATCGCCAAGAATATCATCTAAGAAGCGAGAGAATCCGCTCAAAGAGATTATGAATGAGTTCTCCTCATAAAACACCCTTCGAGCTTCTAGAAGAAGATGCCGTCGAGACTCATCGTTATTGAGGAATCTTTTTAGAAGAAGAAACCTTCCAATACTCTCCTCATCTGACCAAGCAATAGGTTCTTGTACCACGACTGGATCCTCCTTCACCAAGTACTTACAGAGTACAGCGCGGCGATCGTCTGATGGCATCTTGGAAATGTCATCGAGGGGTCTCCCACCTGTCAGTTGAGCGAGATCGTCATTAGCGGTCAGGAGCTGCATCGCTTTGGCCTTGTGGATCACTGAAAGTGGCTGGCAGATGTTAGCAGCTGTGACTTCGACAAGGATCTGACCCGGGGTTGCTTGATTGTCGATGAATGACCAGAAGATCACTCACCTGGGGAAACTTGTGTATGCTCTTTCCTGACTGGGAGAATGATTTCAAATGCGCTCGCATTCTTATTTCTTGCATGCGGTGATATCGGGAGAGCTGGAGATTGAAGAAACCGGGAGCATTGCTATGGAGAGGCAGATATAGGCCAAACGAATGCCTCAAGAGTTCACGTCCGTTTCAACAATATAGATGATCTGGCAGTTATATGCTACAGAGCTATGGCCGATTTCACCCATGTTAGCACGTGTAGCTGCTCCAGAAGTCGAATTGAGCGGTTCCTTATCTGCACATCTTTCTTGGCTGTTATGATAAAGCCAAGACGAATTATAGGTTTGCCGTCCGACACAAAGACCTCATGCTGAAGCCCACAATATCGTAAAAAAGGCTGACTTACGAGAGTGGCGTGAACAATATTGGAAGAGATATTTATGGCCTACTGCTCGTTCAAGATCAACACAACCGAGACTGGACATGTGAACAGCCTTCTGGAAGGCTGCCGAGCATTGCCTTCAACCTTTGCTGTTTATGGAAGGTGTTGGCCATCAACGTGGCTGCGCGATACGATACGGGCCACTTGCTTGTGCCGGCAGCGCACAGGACATTCGTACTGACATGCTGTCGATTGAAGTGTCTTATTGAACACCAGAGGGGTAGCAGACCAGGGCTTTCAACATCTCGGTCAGATCTTGCTAGGAAATTATCGTACGAAGCGTAGCGTTTAATCACTCCTGCTGCACAGCTGCCAATAAAGAAAGTTTCAATTCGATCTCTATGATATGTCCCAAGAAGTTCGGGACGATTGAATTATATATCATCTTATGTATGCCACTACCACGTAGTTCTGTCTTGAATGCTGGCTCCAAGGACTGCAAAGAAGCAAGGAAATCATAGATGTTCATAGTAAAGCATATGAAAATATATGGAAGAAACTGCAGGATTGCAAAATAGTCCGTTGTTACGTTACTCCTATGACCAAGTTACAACAGCCAACTCTCATAGGAATACCGTTAAATCCTGAGAAGCACATGCCTATTCCCTCTGTTTCACTAGTCACTACTAGCTAGCCGCTTCTTATTTCGGTTCAGTTGAATCCCCCTGTAGATATCCTCAATGCTTGGCAAATCAGCGTCGTCGTCATTGTCGGGGGACCCGTTTCCACGTCGGGGGGAAAGTGGAACAGTTCTTGACCTTGAGCGAGCTACCGCACTTCTCTGTACAACTATTAGAACTACGCTTCAATATCCCCGGAATCACGTATATTTGAACTTTTCTTCGACCTCATAGACCACCTCCTGCGAGGTCTCGGTCGTGTCAGTAAACTAGCCACCCATGATCCCTCGCTCATAGACTGTTCAGCACACTTCGTGAATTTGGGTACCCGTCGGGAGAGCCTCCTCTCAGACTGATGCAGCTTCTTCTTCTCTTTGGTCTTGCTACAGTGCCGAACATTGCATTGCGCAAATGGCACGGTAGTAGCGGGGGAGACTTTAGTGATTCTTCGCATGATAAGGTGATGAAGGAGTTTCTGGATGACTTTCATCGGCATCCGTTGGTCTGAAAGGAGATGCTGGAAAATGGAGAAGATGGGAGAGAAGAGAAAATGGGCGGAAAATGATGGCAACTTTCTGTTATTTATAGCGAGAGATACTAGTACACATATTTCTTACTAAATGCCTCTCCTCAAAGTAACCAGGAATCTCTCTCCGCAATCCACGACGTAGCATTGTGAGAGGCAGAGCTATAGAGCCGTGACGTGTTCATAAGAGGCCAAGATCTAAATGCCACACGCCCTTACCTGGTCCTTTCTAGAAGACGCCTATCAAGGCTGGCGGGTAATGAGCCACCATTGACGACAGAAAGCCATATGGAAGAGGTCGAGCACTAAATAATGCCTAGTTCTTTAAGAAATAATACCTATCTATAGTGAAATCTTCCGTAGAGAATTATCATGGCTTTAAACAAGGGTTTATTTACTGGGACGTGAACGCTCTCCTCAAACATATTCTTTGGTCACTGTTAGCATAGATCTCATTTTTGGCTGCTGAGAAGAAGTCCGAGAAGTTAATAAACAACAAATTATCGTCATCATTAGATTTGGAAACGGTAGTTCAGCCGGGGTGGAGTTTGCCCTCGTCAAGATCCTCAAGGTGGTGGTTCCGGAGCTAGCCAGTTTCTGTAACTGACGCTTCACAGCGATTTGGCGGTTTCAAACTCTGTGGTTTAACTTCATGTATTCCTTGTCCCGAGTTAACATCTTGCTTGAAAACCTGTTCGCCATAAATCCATTCACGATCATAACGCATCTTGTCGCATTCGCCTTCCGAACATACTCCATAAATCCGTCAACCTATCATAGCCTTTCATCATTTAATCACTCCATAGTGGTTTAAATACAAGATATGTAGAATGAGAAGGCCCATGGATGGAGAGGAGTAGATCCGAGGGCCTGTCAATCACGCTTCGACCCTACCTTACCCGCTCCCCGTAGCCCAAGTGCTGCCACAAGCACGCAAACAAGCATTAGGGAAAAGAGAGTCCAAAAGGATGCGCGGTAACCTTCCAAGAGAGCCTCGGGGGACTTTGGGTTGATCTTTTGGTTTGTTACCGCTGCGGAGACTACCTGCACAATAGCCAACCCCAGAGCGTTCCCAAACTGCGCGGCCGTGTTGAAGACAGCACCAGCAACGGATTGATTCTTCTCAGGGAAAACCTCAGTAACGATAATGAGTCCGACGGTGAAGAGCACATCGATAGAAAATGGCAGAAGGATTTGTGCGAAGAAGGCACCGACCCAATAGGACCAACTGGGATTGATCACGGCCATAAGAAGCGGCGACCCCGAGGAAAGTAGAGATGAGACCGCTACAAGCCAGACAGCAGGTATTTTATGCACGATGAGGCCGGTCATCAGATTGAGGCCTAGTCCGACGACGGTACTGGGAAGGATGCGGATTCCGGCGTCGACAGCCGACAAATATTGGATCTCTTGAAAGCTGTGGGCGTATAGTCAGTAAAACATTCATTCAAAACGTTCTGACCGTTCACCTACTAGAGACTTGTAAGAATATCAACAGAATTCAGCACTGCAAACGATAAAGCTATAGCAATACATATGGTAGTAAACGCAGAGTTGCTCCAGAAGCAATTAGGTATTAGAGCCGGCATGCTTCTTTTGACTCGGTAATGCATCCAACCAACAAACAGTGGCAGGGTCGCCAAGCTGAAGCATAGGAGTGTAACAGTCCCGGTCTCTTTGATACGATGGACGTCCGTGCTGATAACCCTTGATCTGGTTAGTACCATTTTGGTTACAATTAGAAATACCTCAACTTACGCTAAGAAATAGGAAATCGAGGCCATAGACACCGAGGCGAGTAGTGCTCCGATCCAATCGACTCTGTATATCAAATCAACGAATATGTTTCGGAAACCGAGCGGCTCGGATTTTGGCAGTGACCATAGGCCGACGGCGGACAGGAGCAGGGTAACGCCTCCATAAAGATACCATCCCGAGCGCCATCCAACAGTATCCACGAGTACGCCACCGACGACAAGGCCAAAGGTGAAGCCTAGCAGCTGACTTAAACCCAGGCAAGCGAACGATATGTTTCGGCTCTGTCCACGGGGCTGAGTGTCAGCTACGAGAGCTACAGAACTGGAGAAATGCATCGCTATGGCAACGCCCTGCAATGCCCTCATAGTAATCAACTGCTGAATGCTCTTGATAAATCCACAGGATAACATAAACACGCCGTTGAGTATGCACCCCGAAAGATTAACGGATCGGGGCCCCAAGACATCAGCGACGGCACCTGAGAGTAGCAGTGCCGAAGCTGTGGCTAGTCCTTGAACTGATGACGGCCAGAAAGCGAGCGACTGCGGTATATTGAGATCTGAGGTCAGTTGGGGAAGTCTAATGACTATGAGACCGCTGGATGCGCTCGTGGCGAAATTGACCCCGCAAAGCTGGAATACTACTGCAGTTCTTCTTATAAGTGTTAGCGGAGCTGCAGCGCCCGTGCTTAAAGCCTGCGATAATTCGCCGTCATCAAGGATGGTTAGATGAACCTCAGCATGGTCTTTGGGCGGGGATCGCGACATCGAACTGCAGGGTAGAGACTCCATGGACGTCGATCTGTCATGCACAGTGTTGATGGGACGTAAGTGATCACGATCCACACGGAAAAAGCTGAAATAGTGGGCGCCTTTGGTCTAAAGGTGTTGCCTCAGTTTCTTACTATCCTGTATCCGGTTCCTAGGTTGGTTGAAGCTCTTCTAGTACATCTTTGTGTCCTGGGAATATCACTTAGAAGTACAACCGAAATTGGATTCAATAGTACCAGCCACTGCCAAATAGTCGTGAAGGTGGCATACGCCTTTCAGATTCTGACAAAAATGGCTGCTGGGAGTTGTAGCTCATAGCCTGTCAGCAGGAAATCCATAATGCAAGTGCTACTGTACGCCGAAGATGCGTACTTCATCTTTATCAGGCCTTCAATCCATAATAGTCATATTCCTACCCTGTCTGTTGTTGGACCTGAGCAAACCTTCCTATTTAGGGTCTTACGATCCATACATCTCCTTCCCATTCATTATATGACTGAAGCAGCTCGAGCTCTGGGTAAAAAGAATATCTTTAGAATAATACATAAATGATTGTACCAAGTTAGAGACAGTCGCTTACATGCCTGGGTACGTGCAAAGATAATGTAGAAGCGTTCAAAACTTGTGTAGATTGAAAGCCATCTGAAGTCATTCAGAGTAGTAACCCCAGTTCTATCGATATGTCGGCAAAGTCATACGCCCTCCCCGACATGTTTGAATCAGCTTTGGTGCTTTATTACATTGTGTACTATATATGAAATTGGTATCGATAGCCTGATGTGCATGGCCCAGCCTTGGCTGATTTATGTGTCAGAACGTATCATAATCGCATAGCACGACCGAAAATCGAATCCCAAGCCCATTACTGCTTACAAATGAGGCGAGAATGAAACCGGGCTTAAGGTAGCTATACATAGGGCCCCTTGATTAGAACGACTGGGTTCAAGTTTCCCATTTTTGGCAGCAGTCCGGGAAGTAAAAGAAAAATGAGAAAAGTATTCACAAGGCTAGAATCAAGCCGGCAACGGCCATTCCGGGCGCAAGACAGGCGGCCACAACGGTAGCATCCAGCTCGATCCTCGAATAAAATGCCAACTTGCTGATGCGGCTCCCCCCAGCCATTTTACCTAGGTCGACAGAATTTGTCCTGGCCCTGCAGCAACATGTCTTTGCCTTGTCTAGCACCCCTCGTCTCACGGCTATCCCATCTCTTTGGCGGTAATAGCTGGACTGACCAGAATCATTTAACTCGGAGAAGGGTGAAGAATGCATTCCGACGGAAGAAGATTAATTTGCGGCCTTTTAAGAAGAAGCACCAGATGTATACTCGAAGATATGACGCAGACAATCTTGCACCAAGTCAACAGGCAAATATGATGTATACAACAAGATATGGATCAAGCCGCACCACGAACAGAAGAAGCGAAGATGCTATCTCTTCTCAAGTCGTCCCTGTATCAGTCAACGTTCTCACAATGCCGCGACAAGTCGATCGTGCATGTCAAACTGATCTACGACCAACCTCGGCGCTCTCAACATACGAACTGGTCTCAGCCAATACGCTAGACGAGTGCACAACTCCAGATGGAAGGCAGCCGCCTCCTCCGCCCCCGCCTTATACGCCTGGACAAGGCCTAAAGCAGTGATCGGCGTGGGACGCAGCGGGCGATACTCAGTACATATATTAGGAGAAAACAAGCAAACTTGTTCTACAGCATATCATAAAGCTCAGATCAAATAGAACGATCAGGCGAGATGAAAGATGCAGTTACAGTGACAGAACAGGGCAAAGGATGTGCTTCCACTGATAGTATGGGTGTAATCATTGACATACCCTGAATTGCAGTGAACAATGGGCCACGGCCACTTGAAGTCTTACTATCTCAAGTAAGCAGTGAAGGTTTAATGAGGATAATGCGTAGTTTTAGTACGCGTATTAGCAGACTGTGGAAACCAGAGTCTGGAATGGAAGTTGAGAGTGAGAGTTAGCATCCGCGATTTATTGATTTTGCTAATTGTCAGTAATGGTGCCTTTCCCTCCATGTGCTTTAGCAGCGCACAACAATTATCCATCCTCTTAGATAAAAAATCGTGGAGTATCTTCATTACTACCGTGACTTCTTACCCAATGGAACTTCATGGCATACGGAAGTTCAATACCTATTGTCTTGTTTGAACTAGGCTCGTGTAGGCACTATAGTGAATACCGTTTACAAAGCTCAAGGACCTGGATAGGTGACCAAACACCAGTTAATGCGCTTAGTAAGCCCCTTTCTCTGCCCCTCCATGCTTGTCTTTGTTCGCATGCCGGCGTGGAACGTAATGAAGTCATTATGGCCTGGACAGATTTAGCAGCCATGTCGTATCACACTGACTCATGAAAAAGCCATATAGCGGAAAATGACCAAAAGTCTACCGCCGCAAATGGACTTTCTCACACAGATCTGTGTACATCAGTCCAACCAGACAGTCCATAATTTGCCTTTACATTTGTACCCTCCCAGTTCACCCCGAGAGTATCACCTTGTCCGTGAGGCCGCATGAAATTCCTGTACTTTTAAGTTTCCTTCGACCCTCACCATCGACGAAAAACCATCTGGCAGCTTGTTTTTTTTCTCATCTACTCATATTGAGAGAGAAAGGCTTTTCAGGAAATATGGCTGAATTGGTTTTTGAAAATGAGGACTTGACTGCCCTCAAGGGTAATGTTATCGTCGTCACAGGTACGCAAAATACTGCCCGTCTCGGCTCCCGACTCCCATCCCCAGGTGGCCATGCTCATATATGGGTTGGCTATACACGTATTAGTTACGTCGGCCTCAGTTAACATTAAAACTCTTTGAATAGGCGGTTCATCTGGCATAGGATTGGCTACCGTGGAGCTACTTCTGTCAATCGGAGCCTCGGTAGTCAACGGTGATGTCCAGGCTCCAGAAAAGGAGATGGCAGGCGCATATGAGTTCATCAAAACAGATGTAACTAAATGGGAAGAGTTACTTTCGCTGTTTAATAAGGCGAAGGAGACACATGGCCGCATCGATCATGTTTTTGCCAACGCCGGCATTGGCCCACGTGCCGATTACTTGTCTACTCAACTTGACCAAGCTGGCAATCTAATGGAACCATCGAGCCAGAATCTCGACATTAACCTCAAGGGTGTCATCAACACGTCAACTCTCGCGATTCACCATCTGCGACAACAAGCTGAGGGAGGAAGCATTGTTATCACGGGATCCGCGACCGGTCTCCAGCGTTTTCGGGCCGTTGACTACGGTAAGTTGGGGAACGGTGTTCTCAGCGCTCTTTACGCTGGCTAATACCTATTAGCTACTGGAAAACATGGAGTGCTCGGTTTTGGGCGAGGACTTGTCCCGTTGCTTAAAGCCGCTCAACTTCCGATCCGGGTCAACACCTTGGCACCCAGCTGGACGGATAGCAACGTTGTCCCATCCTTGAAGAGCTTGCTAAACAGCATAAACGTCGACGTACAACCTGCCTCTGTAGTAGCTCGTTGTGCCGTTTACCTCATGGCTGATACCACCATGAACGGACAAGTCGTCCATGTGCAGCGTGGTAAGTATGCTGAGGTTGATACGGCTGTTTTGATTCCTGCGTATAGGAAGATCAAAGGCGATAACTACCCGAGCGAGGATGAAGTCTTTGAGCGACTTGCAGCAGCGGCAGCGTAGGTTGTAGGTTATTGTACAGACGAAATGAGAATGAGTACGCAGCAGCAGAGAGAATTCTGTACAACTATAGAGCATGACAAGATACGACAAGAGAAAACTCGCGAAACCACTTGATCTTCTTTGTCCAAGGTGCAACATGTGATATAGAGCGTTGAGCAGGACAACCATACCGCACTACGTCAGAAAACGTCTATTAGCTTATCGAAGATTCACAATCGCCCCTCATGGGCCAGCCTTCACAGAGAATCTGCATTCTCTAACACAATGTTACCGAATAGAGTAATAATTAGCTGTAGTCCTCCATCCATATCCGTGCCCCGGACTGGTTGCAGACGTGACACCGATTTTCGAATCCTCTTTGTAGTCCCAGGTGACCGTTTCAGTCAGATTTCTCCAATTCCTCGGAGATTGGACCCCCTTTCTCCGGCTTGAAGACGATATACGGGTTAGGTTCCGCCTCAGCTCGGTATGCGCCTAAAAGACATGCCTCAATAAAGTCTATTTTCGTCGAAATATCCTGTAAACGTGTCTCTCCTATACATGAGATACACCAACAATGGCCATATATGGAGTACTAGGTTTCTAACTACCAAAAGTACCGACAGCCTTTGTCGCCAAGTACCACCAGCTAAAAAAGGACGAGTCCTTTTCATCCCTACTTTAGTATATCTTTTAGTGTGGAGTAAAAGAAACATTTCTTCTGCTTTTTCTATGGGATCTGTTTAATATAATCTGTTTCTGCATCCATTCATCATCGGGGTCATAAGAGGTACGGTAAGTTAAATCACATCAGTTTCTAGCTTCTACATCCGCTCATTCCATCCTAAGATCAAACAGGTATTCAACAAACATATTGCTTGCACTATGCTGGCTCATTACTTGAAAATGGCCGTCTTGGCCATTGCGATTCAGTCTATGCTTAGCGTCGCAGAACCTAACGCCTTACAACTGTATCAGAGGGAACCTTCTCAGAGCGACGTAAAATATGCCAACATGGTCTACTTTGTCAACTGGTATGGCAGCCCCAATTTCCATGCAATTGAAGCCTTGGCAAGCCTGCCGCAGCCATGACCGGATCAGATTGAACGAGACGAGATACTGATCGTAAACGTATCTTAGGGGGATATATGAGCGAGATTTCCAACCACAGGATCTCCCCGCCTCCAGCATAACACATGTGCTATACGCTTTTATGAATGTGCAGGAGGACGGCACTGTGTACGTTCGCTCGGAAGAAAATAGCAATATCGGAAGCTTCGATCCTAACGCTTCTTAGATTCACGGGCGATGCATACGCAGATTTGGAAAAACATTACGAAGGGGATTGTAAGTTTTTTCACACCTACAGCAAACTTGACTTCTACCGTCATCCACCATCTCTGGCGCTTGCGGTTTGCAAATGCATCTTGCATGGCAAACGCAGAACCCATCAATCCTCCCTAGCTATTCCAGCCCGTTTCCCAGTATAACTTGCCAAAGCTCAAACTTGGATCAACTCGTTTGCTAACAGAGGACCTATCCCCTCTCTCTAGCTTGGCTCGAAAGCGATAAAGATAATGCGTTTGGATGCGTTAAGCAGCTCTTTCTCCTGAAAAAGGCGCACCGCAACCTCAAGGTCCTGCTATCCATCGGCGGCTGGACTTGGTCTACAAATTTCGCCACTACTGCAGCTAGTGCCGCCGGTCGATCTACCTTTGCCAAGTCGGCAGTCACTCTTCTGAAAGACTGGGGCTTTGACGGTATCGATATCGACTGGGAGTACCCAGCTAGTGACGAAGATGCAGCCAATATGGTACTCCTCCTTCAGGCGGTTCGGAACGAGCTCGATGCCTACGCTTCTAAGCACGCACCAGGATATCACTTTCAGCTTACCATCGCCGCTCCAGCGGGTTCGAGTCATTATAACAAGCTACGCCTCGCAGATCTTGGCCGTATAGTCGATTACATCAATCTTATGGCTTACGACTATGCCGGATCCTGGAGCTCTGTAGCTGGTCACAGCGCTAATCTCTATGCAAACACAGATATTCCCCAGTCTACTCCATTCAATACTGATGATGCCGTCAAAGCCTACCTTGATGCCGGGGTACCTTCTCACAAACTCATCCTCGGCATGCCTGCGTATGGAAGATCCTTCATCGGTGCATCGGGTATGGGGGAACCGCACTCAGGCGTAGGCCTTCCCAACAAGGCGCTAGGTAGCTGGGAGGCTGGTGTCTGGGACTACAAAGCTTTATCCAAACAAGGTCTCGAAATAATGTACGATGGGAAGGCGCAAGCATACTACGGCAAGTATCAATCTGGCGGAGGCATCTGCTCGTACGATACTCCAGAAACTATCCAGAAAAAGGTGTCCTACTTGAAGCAGCGAGGCCTGGGAGGGGCTATGTTTTGGGAAGCATCAGGAGATGGGAGAGGACAAGAATCATTGGTGGGAACGAGCTTCAGATCTTTGGGAAATTTCGATCAAACAGAAAACTTGCTTGTTTATCCTGATTCAAGATACAAAAACATTGCTTCCGGCATGGAAGCGGGGGTATGATCTAGGGGGTAGTTGAGCGGCGGAATATATATATGGCTTAATGTGCAAAAGCTGCGACTTGATATCGAGTAATCTACATTGAGTGGGCTTCGAATGATGGAGACCCGTGCGTTTCGTTCCAATCCTGATCATCTTGCGTGGTACCTAGGGCTTGAAAGAGATTCACAACTTTCAAGCTACCGTGTTGGCTGAGCTGCAAATGGGGACAAGCTAAGGATTGTTGGCGGAATTTGGCTTTGTCGTCGGCAAATGTACCTCTTCTCAATGATTGACTCTTACATTAGGTACGAGACATTATCACTTTTTGACAAGCGATCCCATCTAATTACCATGGTTTGGTAATTGGTAGAAAAATGAATGGCAGCTGCAGTACGACACATAGAATTAGCACACGTTCACCGATCTAGATGTTCGTGGATGGGGTAAGAAATAAACTTAAAGTCCGTCCAAGTGAATTTCATATGCAACCTTCAGTTTAGGGTACATACTCAATTGATAAGCGAATATAGCCTCGAGTTGATGTAGCGAAATTGGTAGGATAATTGTAGTGTATGAACTGAAGCAGAAGAATCTCATTTAATCAAGTTTTTGGGGGGAAAAGAATAATTAGAGGTATTTCATCCTACGAGCCAATCGCAGTTTCGAGGACGATAATTCAAAGTGTATGGTGAAAAGCTTTAAATAACTAGATAAGTACATAAGTTTCCTCTAATACTATCGAGAAAACTACAAAGGGGCCCAGTTCAGCACCAGGCGAAATGATGGGCATACCAGACATTTATTATTCAACCTGCAACCGGGAAGACGAGATGGTTGTACGTCCAAATGAGTCAGCCTCAAGTCAACATAGAATGTCATTTGGTGCAGCGCTGCGGCCAGCAGTACTATTAGGTAGCCATGCTGCTCTAAACCTCGCAGCTCGTCTACATGAACCAGCAATTCTCACACATCAACTTAATTTCTGGAGCCTGCTCCACACTCAAATGGACCAGTCCCCTTCGCGACGAACAGTCCGGTAGAATGACTCGTTTATAATAGCCAATACGCATGCCTACAAAGATCCTTACGTATATAGCAGTGCTCCTATGATTTGTGCTGTACCACCATCTCTAGCCACGCTAGTATCTGCTCATTGACCTTGGTAGGCGATTCCCATAGTACCCAGTGAGACGCATCCACCTCTCTGCGAGTCAGGTTTTCAAAGTATTGATCAATGCCTTCGGACATGCTTGACGGTAACACTTCGTCCCGGGTGACAGCTAGGAACAATGCCGGCATTGGGAATTTGAGGGGCTTCAGTAAGAGCCGTAACTCGTCGAGGTAGTTGTGAGCCCGTGTGCGATACCAGCGGAGTGGTCCTTCAAGTTTAGCCTGTCCTTGTAGAGAATATCTAGAGACGTAATAATCCATCTCAACGTTCGACAGCAACTGGGATTGGTTCAATTTGGGTAGATTGTGAAACAGGATGCCTTCTGCTGCATGGAAGCCAACTTCATTTTCTGGACTCTTCGCGCCAAACATTGCATTAAGAAATTGCCGGATCTTTGTTTCATCCGTTATCTCCTTATCAATCAGCGCGCCTTGGAACTGCAGCTGATACCTCAAGCTCTTCATACCCTCGCGTTGCGTGACGTCATCGAGCGAACGATAGATGCGCGAGGGCGGGATGAACGGAGTGCCGACGCTAAAAATACCCTGGACCAGGTCGGGAAACCACAGAGCCATGCGCCAAACCACCGCGCCGCCCCAGTCGTGTCCGCCGAGGATGATTTTTTTTATCTTTGGCGACAAGATTTGCCAGGTCTCTGATGTCCTCGGCGATGCTCCTCAAGGCGTACGAGCTTGGCTGACTAGGGGCGCTGGTAAGGCCGAAACCAAGCATGTCTGGCGCGATGATCTGATATCCATGAGATTGCAGACAAGGGATCTGATACCGCCAGCCGAAGGCCAAATCAGGAAATCCATGCAGAAGGACAATTGTCGCGAGGGGTTCATTATCCGGGTCGGCTTTCATGTAATGGTAAGTTTTGTGGCGGATTGTTGCTGTGTGCCATGTCACTCTAGAATCCTCGATCCCAAGCTCGTCGACCATATTTTCAAGTCGGGTATTTGAAATGGCTGGATGAATCCGTAGAGAATGGGCTACAAGGACCAGCTATAACGTTGGCATTGAATATGCTCGGGTTGTAAGCCGATGCTTTAGAAACAGCCTTGCATCAATGCTGTCACTAGCAAAGCCCTCAATTTCGTCTCTTATAAGGTTTAGATCTAATCATATGAAGAAGGAATACGAGGCACGTCACGAAAGCGAAGAGGTGAAATCGACGGAGAGATGTATTCGGCCGTATTAGGCTGGAAGGTCATCAGAGGTCGCATTCGGACTATATTGTCACCATCAAAAAGTCGGAGAATACACTTGCAAGTTATAGTATGTCATATGCTATTAATCTCAAGTAAAGAACTTATCTTGCCCGACTCAACGGCCATTTCTGTCTTGTTTTCCCTTGATAGTCTTTCCATACCTCGCCTAACGACTTGGTTTGGCCGACAGAGCACTACAGAAGTCACTAATGCTTACATTCATTTTCTTGTTTTTGTCCTCCGCTCTTTAAACCCCTGCTTCACCACACGTTGTTGAAACTGGATTCAAATTACCCAAAGTCCATATTCAACCTTGCTGTGTGTCAACAGACGTGGAACTAGTCCCCTCATCGATACTGTACAGACAGGCAGACAGGCAGACATATGCGGCAACGACTGAGATAGAGGTCTATGGCAATGGTGCTAACGATGATGAGTCTTGAGGTAGTCGGTCACCATGTTTGTTGCTATGCAGAAGAAAAGGAGAAGACGCAGATAGCCAGGCTGCTGGATACGGGCTTCCCCGGCAGAAATCCGCCAGATGGCTAATCTTGAAACTTAACGTCATGCAACTCATTTTGGATTCGACTCGCCCCAGGACAAGCTCAAAAGACTACCAACCTCTTCTGGTGCGAGCGATGTCCTGGTGCACCTATACTAAGTCATGGATCGCACGGGCTTAACGTCGATTGAGAAACAAACACTGAAAGAACACGCCGATAGGATGATGGCTCAATGGGTCGCGCTCAGGGAGAATTTGAAGGTATGTACAATTCCAGGCAATGCTGGAGTACTGTGTAGTATGGCATCCAAACTTCAGAGCAACTCACAACCGTACGCTTTTAGGAAGCCGATAGGTCGACTGTATCTAAGTTTTGCTTATATCTTCAGATCTTGGCGCTAAGTCTATATCCTGATTACAATGCAAAAGAAGCTAGAGAGCTATTGGCACGAGATGAGATATCCATGCTGCGAACATTCTTTGAGAAAGATGACGGGCCGGATCCGGAATCAGTCGATCACGCGCAAGCCGACCACATAATAGCACTTGCGCATGGCTTATTTGAAGCGTCTGGAGGCCAAGAAAGTGCCTTTTGGGATCAGTTCAACAACCAGTACTCATCTTTTAAGAATCAGAGCATATGTGGTTTCATGGTTGACGCTACGGGTATGAATTCCCTTGAAGAGGCCCATGCTGAACAGCTTTACCATGCGATATTGAAATCCAAGCTACTTCCGCCAAATGTAACCTTCAGCTTTACTATGTTTTCAGAAATTGTTCAGAATTGCCAGAATGTTATCAACCCAGAATGGCATCAGAGAGCTTTCAAGCGATCGAGCTGCGGGAAAGAGCCATGAATGTGCAGTTAAGGCTTGGTCCAAAATTCATCACCAAGCAAAGTGCGGCCGGAAATGATGTTTATGGGAAGCCAGGCCTATTATGGCATATTAGCCAATGGAAATAAAGCTAGGGAAGTAGAAGACCCCACTCTTGCAATGACCTTGAGAAGGGCTTGTAATGTGTGCATTGTATGTACATACAAATAACCCCGAGAAGCCATTCAGGAGCTATCAGCCAACATACAAATGTACTAGCGATATTACAGCACGGTGGCCTTTCTTTGCAAGACTTCCATGCACTCGTGAATGGCACTAGAACTACGATATATTGTTTCCCATGTTACAAATCCCTAGCGCACTTCGTTAAGACAGTCTTGTGTAGCTATGATGGTTGTCTCACTCAGCTTCTCCATCATCGTTGTCTGCACGTGCCTGTCCAAACTGATTCACCTATATACATATGTTGGAACTGTGCCGCACGTTGCCCTCATACTCTTCCTGCCATCGGTTCTCGTTCCAGACATATTGGTTATATGTCTGTCACGACTATTCCTGTCCCGGAAAAGGACCACCATCACTTACATAAGCCGTTTGTTAGGCTGCACTTTCTCGTATGTGGTAAACGTCTATAATTGCCTGTAATTGAATGCTTATGAACTATCAGGCTCATCCTGCTCGTCGCAACAGCTTTCCATGCAACATTCTATTACGAGACTGGCACCGAGGTTACGTGGACAAATGCACAGAGATATGTTCGCGATAAGGATGGCATCAGACTTTTGCTCAGTGGATCCAATTCCGCTATCGTCTGTGTAGTTCTCATTTTAGGTATCTCGTGGTTTTCCCAGACGTATCTGTACCAGTACGCTGGCAGGTCTCTGAGCATGCTTACGGCACCATTGTTTCGAGGTAAATATCCATGACTCCACATAGTCTCCCGCAAAAGCTAACTTATAGTTCTGAAAGCACCACAGCTCTGGAACATGTGCAAATGCAGTCGTGGTTGTCGCAGTGTCGAGGACGCGTATGACTATCAGAGCTTCATCAATTCCCAAACCGGTAACAGCCATGGAAAGGTCTATCTTGACCTACCGCCCCAGGCCAATACCGGGAGCTCGCGCAGATACCCCAAGATTCTGGCCCTGACCATATTCCTCTACTTAGCCTTGACAGCCAGTCTCCGCCCATCCTCACCATATTCTCAAATGTCGGCGAGCCTACCCATCACGATGCTGCAGATGATCGGCTCGCACAGTGACGGCCAGGCCAATCGCTATACTTTGAACAGGAATCCCTGGCCCTTTCCGCAACTTATCCATACGACAAACTGGGAAAAGCCCAAAGGGTACTTCAAAGGATGGGCACCAGGTGATAACAGCATTCTGGCCCAGTTGTATCGAGACCGTCTACCGACTTGGTTACCGGAGGCACCTCCTGCTGGTTTTTGCAAATGGCTATCGTCAAATCATTCGAACCAAGTGGATAGAGAGGTAGGGGATGGTGGTGGCACTGGTCGTATCTGCCACGAAACAAAGGTCGATGGTACGTTTTACAATCCAGTGAACGACCCACTTCGGATCACCAATCAGGATGAAGAAATCTTGGACATCCTTAGTGATTCATTTAGGAATGGGACAGTCAAGATCAAGCACATTGCTCTCATCATGCTCGAAAGCACTAGAGAGGAGCTCTTTCCCCTACAACAGGGGTCAGACATTCACAACATCATCCTGGATTCTTATAAGGGACGAAAAGACGGAGATGGTGTCAATGCGCTTTTATCCCAACTAACTCCAGTGGCGGAGAAGATCACTGGAAAAGCGGGCTGCTGGAAAAGAACAAATGGTTCGGATCTCGCCAAGGTACCAATACCAGAGTGGAATGACACAACGCAGGATGGTTACGGTGGCATCAACGTCATAGGTGGTTTCACTGCCGCTTCTCTTTCGTTCAAGAGCTTGGCTGCGACTCACTGTGGAGTCTGGCCTATGCCTGTCGACAGCTTTCAAGAATCTGAAGCGCAGAGTTACCAACCTTGCATCTCACAAATCCTACATCTCTTCAATCAGAATAAGGGGGCTAAGACGGCTTCGAACGACTTCCTGGAGCAGAAATGGCTCACAGCCTTCTTTCAATCTATAACAGACAAGTATGATCGCCAGGACATATTCAACAATGAGATGGGTTTCGAAGAGATCGTAGCTAAGGATGTCTTGGAACAACGGGCTAAGACACGGTCCGATTTGGAAGTAATCAACTATTTTGGATACCCTGAAACAACTTTAAAGACACACGTACGAGAGCTGATTGAGAAAGTGCAACGGGAGAAGAAGAGAATGTTCTTTTCCCATTTCACTAGCACAACCCATCACCCTTGGGGACTACCTCGTGATTCCAAAAAGATCGAGTATGTGAATACACAAGGAAAGATGGGATGGCATAGAGACTTCAACAGCTACTTGAATACTGTGAGGTTCCAGGATGCATGGCTCGGTGAGCTTCTGCAGTTATTCGAACAACACGGTATTGCCAACGAAACTCTCGTGGTCCTTGTCGGAGACCATGGGCAGGCATTCAAAGAGGATATCACCACCAGGACCGGAACCTACAAGAATGGCCATGTCAGCAACTTTCGTGTGCCCATCACGTTCAGGCATCCTCATATCCCTCGCGTGCAGTACGAAGCGAATACAACTTCAATCTCCATTCTTCCCACGATCTTGGACTTGCTCATTAACACCGGCTCGCTTAACCGTAAGGACATGACCATAGCATCTGATCTCCTTCACGATTATGAAGGACAATCGCTCATCCGGCCATATAAGAGCTCTCGGAACGGCCGTCGTGCATGGAACTTTGGCGTCATCAACAGCGGGGCGAGTATGCTCTCAGTGACGTCCGCAGATGCGCCCTGGAGGCTTGTCATACCTCTTGACGGTGCATCTCAGTGGAGATTCACCGACTTGAAGAACGACCCGCTCGAGCTTGAGCCTCTTGAGAAATGGTCAATGGAACAATTAGTTGGTGATGTGAGGAATCTCTATGGCGAGGAAGCGTCGCAATGGGTTGTACAAGCTGATGCTGTGGCTCAGTGGTGGGCTTGGGAACGTAAAAGGCTCTGGGGATACAAGTCTACGAAATAGACCAGAGCAACCAGTCCACGGTGGCTCTTCGAAGTTAATGCTTGTAGCGCAGTGGATTTTTTATTATCAAGCACAAAATGTTGCATTTGACGTGGCCGTCGATGCTACGAGGAACTGTTCAAGACATTCTGTTGTTGCATACATTTGTAGTGTTACAGATGGGTATATTGTGGTTACCCGGCCACATCTAAACCATAGTTAAAACGCCACTCGGCGATCCTAAAGCTTTCTTCAGGCAAGGGCCAAGCACCAAGAGAGTCAAGTAAGATGGAAAGCATCCGGATACGTTTTGAGAGTTTGACTGCACACTTGAGAGAAGGAGAGCATTGCAAGGACGAGTAGTCAGCAGTTTTTATTACATTACTGGGCCTGGGGGAATTGAAGAGATGGCATGACAAGGTATTGACATCCACACAGCCGGCTCAGAGGCGTGTTACGTTAAAGATCGCTAGTTGTACGTTTAAAATTAGGAGAGTAAAAGGGATTTAAAGTCCTCGTTGGATGATGAATGTACGGAGTACTGAAGCATTAAATCGATGCTACTGTGGCTTGTTGTGGCTGAGATGATTCCGTATTGGGATCGGCTAGACTGAGGGAAGTATTTCTCTTGTTGTAGGTTAAAACCTCAGTTCTCAATAAGCTCTCTTTTTTTCTAGCCTTCCTTCTTCTTTTTCTTCTTCGATGAGTTCTGCCCCACAAGTACTCCGGCAGTAGAACGTTTTGGACGGACCATTTGTATGAAAGGGATAGACTGAAATAGCTATGTTATAGAGCACCTACAAATAATGCCTAGGGTACGTAGCTTACAAGGTCCCATTCCGGACGCAAAGCAGGGGCTTGTTGCGTACCATGCGAATTTGTTCAGAGAAGTCTAACCGGCCCAAAGATTCCACCTAGCAAGCTGGTAGTTAACCTGTTTTATTACGATCTCTGCCTGTCATGTCTTGTCTAGATTATTTTCACTGAGTTATGCCATATTTCTGTCTAAACCCTTTCCCCGTGGCCTTGTCCCCGCTATAGCTGGAAACAACTTCCAAGAAACGAAATGGCACTTCTTACCTTACCGCCAGAACTTTACTTCATAATTGCTACTTTCCTCGAGCCAAAAGAACTTGCCACTTTGCTTCGTACTAGCAAGCAAATCTACCCCATCATTGACGACATCTTATATTACCGCGATACGAAAAGCGACAGCCCAGCTGCCCTACTCTGGGCTATAAAGAAAGGAAGGTTAAATACGGTCAGGAAAGCCATCGGCGCTCACAAATGGCAATGTATTGCCCATGACATAGAGTGCGAATGCACAATCCGATCGACATTAAACGAAGCCCTTTGCCTAGCATCATCTGGAGGGCATATACATATCGTTCAGTTTCTTCTCGTCGAAGGCGCCGATGCTGGTGCACAAAGAGGAGGGCGCGCAACAGCCCTACATCTAGCATCATTACATCGTCATGAAAAGATTATCCAGATCCTACGCGCTGCTACTAGTTGAAATATAGTGACTAACTTGAAGCCTTTCCTGAGTTCTAACGTCGTCTAGTTGGAAACTTTTGCCAGTCTGTCGACGATTTTTTGTGAGGGCGACTGCTGCTTCAACATTTTGCAGTGAGGTCAAATAGCTGTTGGTCAAGCGGGATACTCCACTTATTCGAGAAGACCTAGTCTGAGCAAGCTCGCCGCTGGAAAAGTCTCATACGTTCCGATATATCCTAAACCAATAGGATCAAAGCAAGGACACCAGGAATAGATTGACTTCAGGCTCTCGGAAGGATATTCGTCATAGCAAGTCTTACAGAAGATATGTTTTTGGCAACGTCTCCAGATGATATCGGCAACCTCAAGGATTGCCTCTGCACAGGAGGAGCATAGTTGTGCTGAGGAGGGTAACGTTCTCATGTAGTCAGATACCGCAACGCACTGAAATAATATTTCTGGAGTTGAGGTCTCGTTGCCCTTTTGCAAATCTGCAATCATCAAGGCTATTGTATTATATTCTTGCTTGGAACTTTCCTTGAACCGTAGGAATGCCTCTAGGCTATACTCCTCAGGCTAGGTAATCGAGGCCCAGAAAAGACATGCTTTGGGGTGCTTTCTGTAAATCTAGTCACGAGATTCAAAGTAGGTTGTTAGTACTTTCTTTTGTCGTATGTTTCATGCAATATGGCCCTCGTCTTCCGCCTTTGACGGAGGGCATGGGTTACATGTCCACTCGAACAGTGACCAATCTTCTGAATGCCTACTCATGGCGCGACAACGTAAGTTGACGGCTCTTGGCCTGCTATGATTTCAAGATATCGATAGGGAGTTAAGCCAAACTCTATGTCCTTGAAAATAGTATGCGGGCCCAGAAGAGTCCAAAAGGGAAGAACATATTCCATTACATGGGGTTTCTCGCTACACCTCCTCTCGCGCAGCTGCGTCGTTAAGTAGACATTGACCATAGGCCTGGACTTGTGGCCATATGGTGCTAACATGCCTAGACTTGCTTGGGACGTTATTGGTTTGAGCAGAATTCAACAAGCTGCCAGCTTTTGACCTGTTTCTAAGAACTATTCTCTACCGCCCGGAGGAAGAGAATGCCTGACTGAGAACTGCTTTGGCCTGTTTTTACTGTATGAGGTTTTTATTCTTATGTTTGGTCTTGTACATCGTAAAAACTACAGTGGCCACCGCTGTGGCCTGTGCTCCTACCCTCACTAATCACTTTACTTAGGGTATATGGCATGGTATGGTATGGACACCAGGGTTCGCTACTATTACTGACCGTTCTCAGACTAAGAGCCTAATATGACGTTTGAAAGTATATATACATCAAGTGGTTGGCAAATTGACCATCCCACAGGTCGATCATGGCTAAGCCTCAAGGCCACTCAGCACACCATCCCATAAAGAGCAGTAGCTCTAGTGCGCCCGAAGGCTCTTTATCCAAAGGCGCAAAAGTTGCGATCATTATTGCTGCAGTGCTTGTTGGTCTGCTGATAATCACATTTTGTTATTATGCGATACAAGGTTAGTTATTCGTTCACTAAAGAGAATCTTATTATTCCGATATACATGAAACTTACTGGAATTTTGTGTAGAACGACGTCGCGCACGGAATGAACAAGATATCTTCGGTTGGAACAGAGTAACGCGTAAGACATTGAGTGCTGCCGTTCACCTCTGGATCTTTCTCCCGGTCAGCCGCGTGCTGAAACGACGTAGTGTGCTCCAGGTTGATCATGAAGATAAGTTAGCCGCTAGAACGGTGAACCATTGCCAGTTAGGGACTTAATGAGGAGGATTCTGAAGATAGTGCCAAAAATTCTCTTGCCTAGATTAATCAAGCAGCTTTAGACACCTAAAATAGGCCCGTGACCCCTGAGATCGCAAGTAGCTACAACCCAAAACCGTGCGTCTTTGGTAACAGATGTAACGAAGGTCAACTCTCTGAATTCTTTCTGATGGCAGTTATGAAGGCTCATTAGCCTCAAGAATGGCCAATTTGACTGTCTGAGTCCTAGAGAGATCCTGACCCTGTACAAATATACCGGTATCCTAACACAATTCAATTTACACACTTCCAGGCCGTTAGGCCCTTCGGGGATGGAGAATCGGGTCTTGGAAGATCAACCCAATAGAGATTAGCTACACCTCAGCTGCGCCGAGGGGGTCAAAGCTGCCCTTTGCGGGTTGCGAGCGCACTGCTTCCTGCGAGCAGCTGCACCAAAGGACGCCATTGGCCTCACGGCTGATCATCATGATCCACGCGGGCGGAGGCAATGTTGCTAAGAACAACATAGGAGCTTGATAAGTATAAAAACTCGCTTGAGCTCAATGGTAATGAATGAAGACCAACGAGTGCATCATCATCCTTGACGTACGCTGCTACCTATTTCCAAAATTCAATTCCAGCCCGAAAAAATCTTTTGCAACGTGACATCGGAGAGCCACACCAACGAGCTACGCCGCCCCCATCCCTTGTCGGATTGAGGTATTTGGACCTTCCTGGATGTGATGAACGGAAATAGGGTCCCCTAGTTATTCTGTAGCTTTCTCGAGCGCCGAGATAGCGACGGTCTAAAACCGGATGGATTTCCCCAAATCTTGCGTCTGAAGTGCTTCTTGACTCAAGGCAGAATGGGTCCTTTGTGGCTAGACGAAAGAGTCAGAACCAGGCCCTTTTGACTTATTCGTGTTTGGTATTCAATGTATGACCTCGATACGTAATAATTTGGAAAATGAATCACGTCGTCGCATCATTGAATTCTGGAGTAACACCAATGTAAGCACCTGGCTCTTTGATTTTATATGCTTGCAACAGCTGCTTAGGGGGCTGGAAGGTCCCAGTGTTAGTAAGGGGCATTATGGGTAGTTGACTATTAGAGATGCCTGGGAATGCCCCATAAGTACTTAGAACATTATTGACCGAGCTCCGAGGCTGCTTACGGTTTAGCCGGTCATCATGGTACGTAGCAGACATATCATTCCATTGAAAAGGCAACGTCCTGCAGAACCAATTCAATTGCAGAGACAGATATGAACCCATGATTCTTGCTTTTGTTGCTCTGTTGTAATCATAAAGACATTGCTACAAGGGTCTGACCATGCCAGAACTGTGCGCCTGTCTCACAGTAACCAGGGACTGCAGACTAGTATTCCCCACTTGGCGTAATTTTGTCACGCCAATGATTACCTCAGGAATCAATTTCGAGGCGCAAAGCGCCTGCCGGATTTTCAAGTGGCCGAGCAGCGTCCCCTGGAACAAGCGTCGGAATTGTTTGCAGCAACCAATAAATTCTCATATCTTCCCATGCTTTGATTCACCACTTGCCCCCTCAAACACTCGCACCTTGTTACGGCGTCTGAGCCTTTCGCCACGACGCGATCGGGTGTGACGCGAAGCCCACTGAACAACAAGTAATTGCTGAATTGCAGCATAGAACATCACGAACCAGGCTCAACAAACAACCCAGGCCAGCTGGAGACTTCAACTAAGCCAAGTCTCTCAACCACGATGGCAATTACCAGAAGCTCTGGGAACCCCTCATCTAGATCGTCTTTGACGAAGGTCGAGCTTTACCATACTCACAATGGCCCGTCCGCCAATTCGTTCAGTTCCATCTCCACCGAGCTGAGACAACAGCAACAATGTTATCCCAAGGGACGCAGAAGATCCGAACGAATAGTAGCCCTCACATCCGCAAGAGCCAGACCTACTCGATCGTCTGGGAAGCTACCGGCCATACCGACAAACTCTGTTGTTGATCCGAGCCAAGCCAAATCACGTCGCGTCCAAAAATCCGATCTTTCCCAGCGCCACAAGCCATCATGCAAGCCCAGCTCTAAATACCGGACCCAACACTACACGATGGTTCTCAATAGCTTGAACATAGTACTCATACGATATGCCAACATAATTCTTGACAAATGGGAGATTTTGGATGTCCTCGGTAGACATTCGTCGTACGAAAGTCAGCACAGAGCTGATCTTGCGACCGCAGCCACTCAGACTTTCAACTATTTTACTAAGCATTTTGGAAACATGGTGGCAAATGATAGGCCAAAGCTCTACGAACACGCAATTATCCAGCGGCTAAATGAGATTGTACTTAGTAGAACAGGAGGGAAGGAGGTTACTGGGATGCGCGCTGGTATGATGGTTCGCTACGCTGAGTACTGAATCACGTAGTCTGATGAATTTATGTATTAAATGCGATCCGTGTATTGTCGGATAACCAGTTGGCAGTGGTCCATTGCCCATTTTGCCTCCCGAGGGCCATCTCTTACCGCCACAAGACTAGAGCCAGCCTTGAGTTCTGTCTGTGCCGAGCCCAGAAACTTTTGCCTTCTGTAATACCGGGAACATCTATTTGACGTAGCTTATAAGTTAAGTTTAAGAGCGTTCCTTTGACAGCGGTTGAACACTCGAACCAGAGGTCGGGTATCCGCCAAGTTTTCTTTTCCAACCACGAAAAGAAAATAAAGCAGCGGGCGGAAGACACAAAAGCATACAGTGAGCGGAAAAGTTGACGTAGGAGACAGCACTAAGAAGAGGATGTCCAAAAGTCCACCTCCACATGTACACCTAAAGTAGTGCGGGTATTCACCAAGTAGAACGCTGGATGGGCTGCCACACTTATTACAGACTGACACTTATTCTCCCCACTAGATATTCGATGCCACATGGGCTCTGCGGCTAAGGCAAATACATTAAGGTGAGGAACTTAAAAATTCTTCATGTTGCCGGCGCAGGGCGGGAATGTTACAGAGCTTTCGAGCAGAAATGATTTGAAAATCATAGTGCTAGGTAAACCAGCGGCCGTTAATAGGCCATAGTCATGAGTCCCTAACAGTTCTCCTCTCACCACCTGCTTGTATAAGTATACGTGCATTCCGCTCTAAATCGATGAACATAGCAACCCAAGTCGGTCATACATTGATCGTGCCCCGTCTCGTGTTCCAGTTCAAATTTTTAGCCGTTGTTACTCTGCTATGCGTATCATCTTCCTATTAGTTGTTCTGCTAAAAACGTCGTTGGTAACTGCATCCAGCACTGTTCCATCCCCACATAGACGTTTTTTCACGCCAGAAGGGTTCATCAAGGTTGACCCAGGAGGACTCGAGGACGTTGAAGTCACCACCGACAATCTGCTCTCTGAAACGCTCTCCACGACTACGCGTCTTTTTCTAACAGGTCGTGGCTTAGACGCGGGTCCTTTACCGATAAAACTGGTTAATAATTTCAATAAAAGCAGTGTAAAAGCCTATATAACCGGTTTGGACGCCGGCGGCAAGGTATTTTTCGCTCTCGACAATGGCAAGCTTATTTATCCTGACGCTAGAGGGTCTCGCCTACCTGTCAAAGTCACAAATGATGTCGCCATATCCCTACCTTCGAAGGGTGAATCGCTGAGTATTACACTCCCTTCCTTTATTCGTTCTGGCCGCATCTACTTTTCGAATCGAATGGTGATCTGCAATTTTTCGTCGTCGATATAGGTGATGGTAACAGCTTAGTTCAGCCTTCAGTCACAAACCTCCGAGATCCCAACGCAAACGTGAGCTGGGGTTTCGTAGAATTTACTTGCATCAGAAATCTTCTCTACGCCAACATAAGCTATGTGGATTTTGTGGGTCTAGTTCTTGGTATGACGCTTGTTGCAAAAGATGGGAGTACCCAAACCACAGCAGGACTCGAAGCAGATGCTGTTATCAAGATCTGTGACGATCTAATTAAACAGAGAAAGCTAGACAATCATAAGTGGACCTCGCTATGTATTGCAGACACGGCTGGAAGGCCGATCCGAGTGTTATCTCCCGGTAATCAGTATGATGTCAATCCCGGAATATTTGGAAGTTATTGGAAGCACTATGTTGACCATGTTTGGGAGAGATACACCACTCGGGATCTCGTAATAGACACGCAATCTACAGCGGGCATGATCAAATGCAGGGTTGTACGTCACAAACTGAAATGTGACGGACACGAGCGCGGACTCCCTAAACCTGACGATAAAGACATTTGGGGCTGCAACAGTGGACCTTTTGCTATCTCAGAGAACGATAGTCTAAGTCATACTACTATTGTTCCACGTTTGTGTGCTGGTCTTGTACGATCTACTTTGTTACTCGATAGCGGGTTTATGGAGCCGAGCTTGGGTCAAACATCCTACTACACGGTAAATCCTACTAATCACTATAGCAGGATAGTCCATTCATATGAGATTGATGGCAGAGGTTACGCATTCCCTTACGATGATGTTAATCCTAACAATAACGAGGACGCATCTGGCGTGGTGAGTTCTGACAACATCCATCTACTGACCATTCATGCTGGCGGACCGCTTTCAAACTACTCGTCACATCAATAAATGAGTCTTTGGCATTTGTCGCTTGGTTCTGAAATATATTCCTGTTAGTTCATTTATAGCAGTTAGACTTACATGAGTATAAAACATTCAAAAATAAACTTGTTTAGGGGGGCTGAGATTTGCAATTAGAGATCTTTGATTGGATGGAGAGGATGTGATATGGAATTTTTATGACACTGGCAGTCCTTTGGGTTGTCTTGCTGGCGCGTGCACATCCGTGGTGGGGGCTACGCGTTAGTTTACAATAGCAGGTACTTAGGCTTACAGCGAACCAAGCTGGCATTTGATAGTAGATTTTCATCTGTGACTATCTAGTGTAGGTTAGTGTCCCGGCGCGATCTGGATTTCTGCCTCGATATTAGGCGGCCACATGAGGTTCATGTAATATATCAATTAATTCAACTTGCGAGACGCATGATTGTTTGGTTGGTGGTGCTGGATTGATTGAGTTGGTATATCATGAGCGTTGCCATGAGGCACGTATTCATGAGTGGGTGTTGTGTTGATTGAAAGCTAAGTAATTAAGATTTTTCAAATTGAGCTAACGTGATTGACACCAACCTTCCTCCTTGTGGGTCGGATAAATCCTGATCCGTCAACCCGGATAGCCGCCAAATTTGGCTTATCCATTGAGGTGGGTCTCGGGTGGATACCGAAATTACGAAACTGAAGCAGGCGGCTGCCTCAGTATCACTGCCTCGCTCTAGTAACTTCTGACCTGTACCGTCTCCATTACCTTACCTACTGGGCATTTAGCAAAAGAAAAAGAAAAAAAAGAGAGAGACTTCTTATCAAAGCCATCAACAACTCGACATCAAAGATATCACAACTCATAATGTCAGATCCTCTCAGCGTCACCGCCATCCTCGATGGCATGGCAGACGCTCTCCCTGCACATCCCCCCAGTGATGACTCATCGGATCTCGCATCGCCCTATGAAGTCATCGCTCTCCTTATCTATGCCTACTTGGTCGCCCTTGGCTTCAAGCTTCAAGGCTTCGACAAGGACAAGAAACTGCGTAAGTATCCCTTCCATGCCCATCATGTCTTAGCTGACACCAAAGCAGCAGCTGAATGCGAATCGCTGGCTCCTCGCCTACCGCCACAATGGAACTCAGGCTTCGGTTCTTGCAGCATTTTATACTCGCATAAACAGTCGGCCATGGCTTTCAGCATCCGTGTCAATCCCATAGGTCAAAGGATCGAGATTCAGGGACAAGCGGTTGGAGATAACAACATTTGTCGTTTTGAGCGACCTATTGGCGAAGTCGTGAAATCTGAGAAACTCCTTGTTCATTTTACGATCAAGGACCATGAGGAAAATCGAAGTAATATTGCTGAAAAGCTTCAGGGTGTCTTTACCTCTAAGCAAGCCATCGCTGGCATGTTTCCCCTTCTCCATGCTTTCTTCTAATACCTTATGCTAATCACCCTTGACAGATATGCTTCATGATCTTAAAGTCAACATTATCCAGAAATTAATTCCCAACCTTCAAAGCGAAGGCAGTGTCGAGACCGTTGAAGAAGCCAATGCACGCTTCGGGCACCGCGCCCAAGAAGTCGCTGGGCCCAAACCAGCCTTTCCGTCGTTATCCCATGCCAAACCTCGATTTGCTTCCGCCTCCTGAGATTCCGCCTCCCGAGATGGCCCGTCCTCGACCTCAACCAGTGGGAGACTTTACCCCTCCAGGCTTTGAGGATGAGTACGAAGTGAACCGGCCTCCACGAAGCGGCCTTCAAATGCCTGGTAGATCGCCTTACAATATCGGCCACGATGATTTGAATCCGCCCGGTCTGGGCACCCATGATCCTCTTCGCGGTTCGTTCACCGGTGGAGTGTTACCTCGACCCGGCGGTGGCTCGGGTATGCATCCCACCTTTGATGACCCATTGTTTGGAGGTCAAGGAGGCGATGGATCATCCGGCTTCGACCCTCAGGCACCACCTGGAGCGCGATGGGATCTTACTGGCCCTGGCGGCGGAAGAGGAAACAATCCATTTGGCGGAGACATCATTTAAGTGTAGTGGTATATCCCTCAGCGAGCTTCCTGATATGAACAAGAAGGAGGTGCACATCGAGTTTACTGAGCCACAGATACTGGTCATCCTTGGAAAGTCCGAGCGAAGCTATACCTCAGGGAACCATTCTGCAGGTCTTATTGAAGGCCCATCGATGCATGGAGCTATTAAAGATGATGGCGATGACCACAACAAATCGCAGCCTCAACGGCCAGAAAAGAGCGACAAACATGACGATAAGACGAAGTATTGGTTTGCTGAGCGCAGCGTCCGCGAGTTCTCCCGCACCTTTAGCTTCCTGTCCTATGTGGACCAGGATAGTGTCAGCGTTAGCTTTCAGGCCAGGTTCCTGAGTATCATTGTTCCTAAGATCAGAAGCATGAGTCCCGTTGCGTCCATGTTGACTGCACGAATGTACGACGGCAATAAATACGGCGTCGTGGTTGAGCCTTCACCGATTGCATCTTAAGCTATCATTCTCACCTTTCTTGGAGGTTTCTTTTGGATATTTGCGACATGATTCAGTCCCCATTTTCCATGATTTACTTAAAATGCATGCTCTCTGCAACTTTCATAGTAAAATCTACAAGATAGTCTTGTTCAAAACCGGCTCCAGTCCTTTCAAGAATGTCTTGTGCGATCCTTCGACTGATTGAGTGCTTTTTACTGTCCGAGTAGTGCTGTGGTGATCTTGCCAGATGATGATGTTGTGGTTGTAGAATTGTAAGGAAGTTGTGAAACGCTTGGCAAAGTTAGCCGGGGCTGATCATGCTATATGCGTAGCATAGTAATAAGACTACCGTATGTTGTTGTCTCACGAGTTACCTCGCTGCAAGGCCTGCCCCTTGAGGCGCCTTTCGACCGTCAGAGTCTCTATAACCACACGCCCACGGAAGGTTTATACGCCTGCGTTTACTGCGTACTGCGTTTGTGGCTAACTATAAGGTAGGGATGAAGATGCGCCTTGCCGACCAACAACGCCGTCAGGCTCAACAGCTGACCAATCCGCCGTATCCACCACGCTATATTGACTAAACGAGATGTTGCTATAAGCTACAGGGAAAGGGGAGGTTTGATAGACGGTATATAGTTAGATTGGGTCTCTCAGGAAGCGTGAGAGGGAACAAACTCCCTTACTGCAGGTTTGGAGCGGCTTAACAGCTGGTTACCTGCCACAAGAGAAGGGGGTTCTAAAGGGTTCCTCCCAGGACACTTGAATTGCAGATAACGTCATGCGATATTTACCCTGAGGGCTGGATATTCAGCCGTTAAGTCTCTTGCCTTGGCAACTTAACGGTTGTTCGAAGTATTTTATTGCTAATCTTAGTTTTTATGTTGTGAGTCGCGATTTAAGTGAGACATATGGAAATGCATTACTCGGATCTGCTATCTCTATTCTTTTCCTTATCCCTTGTTTCAGCGGAGAATGGGCATCTCAGCTATTGAATTTGAAACCGAAACGGGAGACTGCGCGTGAATAGAGAGTATTCAATACTAGCAATCAAGATCATAACAGAATAACATAAAATAACCTTATATTGACATACCATGTTTCAGCTGCTGAGGATATGATTGCTAAAATCATACAGAGTCAAGGGAGAGTTGCATAGAAAAGAGTCAGGCGAGAAGCATATGGAATCAGATTCACAACCCCAAAGTATGGTCCACGTTTCATATCCAGTCGCACGAATCTAGTGGTAATATGTGACAGTTCCCCTACTTGTAGTAAATTTTCAGGTGGCCTGACTACGCAAGAAAGTCCTCAAAGTAAGGATGGTTGCAGGCCTGTTTAGCCGAAATGCGTCTAGCCGGATTGTAGATCAGCGTCATATCGAGAAGTTCGAGGCCTGCTTTGTTGAGGTTATTGCAGAGGGCCTGGTCGTAGTTACGTTGCCACTTAGGAAATGAGGACTTGAAATCCCGGTACGAGGTAACTCCAGGCCATACGTCTTCCGTAGGAGTGCCCAATTTGCTAGAGCATCAAATTCAGACCTCTCACCCACAGCATATGCGAGGGCTATAAACTTACCGGAAGATTTTAAAGATCTCATCAATCTCAGAGTCACCAGGAAACAGCGGCTTTCGAGTGCACATCTCTGCAAATATACAGCCGACAGACCACATATCAACACCCGTCGAGTATTGTTTTTCGCCCAGTAGAAGTTCAGGTGCTCGGTACCAGAGCGTCACGACATCGTGAGTATATGGGCGCAGAGGCACACCAAACGCTCGTGCCAGCCCAAAATCGGCTAACTTGAGATTTCCTTCCTTGTCGATGAGGAGATTAGCGGGCTTCAGATCTCGGTGCAAGATACGGTGGGAGTGACAGTATTTAACGCCAGCACAAAGTTGGTACATGAATTTTCTGACCACCGTGTCGTTCATGCCTAATTGCATGAGATATGCCGATGATCCCTCCGGAAGCACCTTGCCTCGTCCACCGTCACTGGCCGGTAAGGTCTCCATGTACCTTTTCAGGTCGATATCAAGGAATTCGAAAACGAGGTAAAGCTTGTGGTAATCGGCGTGAACGATGTTCAGAAGACGCAAGATGTTAGGGTGCTGCAATTCCTTGAGGAGAGAAATCTCCCGGATGGAAGTGCTCGGTACACCCTCGCCCTCGGCTTCGAGACGGATTTTTTTCAATGCGACAATTCGTCCCCCATTGGCAAGATCACGAGCCTTGTAAATAGCACCGCAGGCACCTGGTAGATTTAATTAGTCCGGCAATTAAGTAGGAATATATTAGAAAATACGATGGCTGCATAAATGGTGGCCAGGGCCGCAGCGCTAGGGGTCAGTCGTACCTTGGCCAATCTTCTCTAACTTCTGGTAATTATCCATACTGCGCGGGCTTGTGGGCGAGAGTGTTGAGATCAGGGGGAATAATTGTATGAATGAGATTGCGAACTGTATCACTGTATAAGAGGATCAGCTTTTGGAGGCTACTGAAAACGATTTTATCGCACGTCATTATTCCCTATCAGGTTGTAAGGTAGGATTTGATTAGCCAAGGGAAGGCTCTGGAGAGGAAATGGAGACGAGGAGGATAAATGATAGGGAAAAACGGAGAGAATGAGAGATGAGAGATGAGAGGTTTTTGCTGGTCAATAAACGGTTGCTGCCATTTGCGGGGCCGGTGATGGCTGCGGGCCATGACCTCAAGGTTTCAGAGTTCGGTGGAAGTTGGGTGCTGTCTCGATGTGGTTTGCAAATAGTTTGTTTACCAAGTCCCGCATTGACAAGAAGCTCGCTGACTGTCGCGTATCAAGCCCTGGCCCCACTAATGCAGCTGCCGGCAGGGCAGCTGCTACTGCCCAGAACAGGTAACGCTTTTATTTGTGTATAAATAGCTGCACGACTTGGTGCATCTTGTCATTGAGTTCTTGCTCCTCAGATAATTCTCATCAATTTACCGATACCCTCTCAGATCCCTGTGGAGCCAATTGTCTGACACTGAGCGAGTGAAGTTGGTACGCAATGCAGACCGGGTCTCTATAACAGTTTTTGTCGAGTGGCAGCTAAGGAGATCGTCGAAATCGTTGTCGTTAGTTATCTGAATCGATCCTCGATGCTATCTGTCGTGATGTCCTCGATTGTAAGTCTAAAAAATCGTTTGTTAATATCGGATCCAGACCATCACTCACTTAGGTCTACTGTACTTGTTGGGCAAAAAAGGTGGGTGGGCAGGAAAGGAGTGTCTACGACATGAACGAACCATTATGTAACGGTAGAGAACTCAGTCCCGGCAATGTCGTACCTCTATGCGTTCTCGTGCCGGTGGTATGATGCACCCAGCGCGGAGGTTAATTCAAGTTCAAGCCAATTTTCATGAGAATCGAATTACGGCGCTTCTAGCCCGTAACTTGAATTGAATTGATGAAATGGTAAGTCAATATGACGTAAGGATGAACGAATGAATTTATTCCGCCTGGGACGACTAAAGTCTTAGGGCCAAACACGCTAGGCTATTTCTAGTCCTAAGCATTTCTGCTGGCGTCTCCCGGAAGCCCCAGGCTCTGAGCTGCTGGTTTGGTCTCGCCTCGCTTGACCTTATGTGACAGGCCTGCTCGAATGCCAGTAACTCCAAGGGTCCTATCCTTAGCAGCTAGAGCTTAGTCTGCTAAATTGAGGCTCTTTGGTGTTGGTATCGTCAGATTTGGCCGCGAAATATGGTTGAACAGTGAGTCATCCATTTTGGTTTGCATCGAGTCTCTTCGTGTCCAGGGAGTAAGTCAAGGTGCCCATCTAGGGCCATCCGATGCTGCCTTTCCCCCACAAAGAACGAGAAGTTTCCCATTATTTTTTGTCCGAGTTGTCCCATGCCATCTCGCTGCGCGTCACATTGCGTACACCGGAATAGAAAGAGTCCCATCATTTCGGCTGTTTGTCCACAGTTACACATCTCCGATTCTGCTGCTCTAATCCTGTCCAGGTAGTTATTTATTCTAGGCATCTCCGTGCGAAGCTAGGAGAGTATGTGTTTGCTTGATAACACTTTATTGATTTGCCCAGCGCTCATCATATGTCAACTCAATCAATCAATCACCCCAATCAAATCAATCAAATCGTCAAATTCTTCCTTCCAATCCAATCAAATCGCACATTTCTAAATTTGAAATAATTGACATATTACATATGCATCATGTGATCGTCTAATCTCGAGGCAAATCCAGATCTTCCCGAGCCATTACCCTACACTAGATAGTCGCAGATGGAAGTCTACTCGCAAATAGTGGGTGGATTAGCGGCAAAGCTAAGTATCTGCGATCGTGATCTAACACATGACCCCACCGCGCGTATGCAATGTGGAACACGTTTTCCAACAATGTCGCGCCATTAAAATAATCCCTTCTACACGTGGTTTTTATTCCATTTCACCAGTAGGATGTCGAACTCGCCACTCTCCCCGTCGCCAGCTGGCTTTCCGCCAACAACATTGACACCTTGCCCTGTACCTCCTTCTTCCGTCTTCTCACGATTGTCTCAGCCTAAAACGGTCGCCAAGTAGTTGGAAAAAGCAGCCGTTGGAGCTTTACCTCCTAAACCGACCATTGAGAATCTGCCCAAGATTACTTGGAAGAACCGTCGCTTCGTCCAGGAGGATTTGTTAGCTCGAAAAGGTGCAAAGGGCAGGAAGAGCTGGATTAGGTCGCACGGGACCTTCCTAGTCGGGCTGAACTATCATGATCTACCGATAGGTCACGTCTGGTGCTGCAATCGATGTGATATGAGAGGCGCAGCGGAGTTCTTTTCGGTGCAAGCCACGTCTTCCGCAGCGGACCATCTTCGAAAGTCTGTGCTTATCCCGTTCAATCTCATTGACAAGATATCCAGCAGCTGACAGACCTGTGTAGAGCTCACCGGTTCACACCAGCTAGCCAGTCTAGCGAGTCAAGTCCTGGTGATGAAGGTGTCATTGATATTTATTCTGGTGCAACACCGAAAAGGCGCCTGCTTGAACAGAGCGCCATACCAAGGGCGAAAATAAAAGCCATCCAAGAACTAAGCGTTGGGTTCGTCATTGATAGCGATGTGCCATTCACCATCTTCGAGCACAGCTTTCTTCGGAAGATCTTCAACCATTTCGACAAGTGGTTTAGTACTCCAGATGGCGTGGAGTGGTAGTTCTGTCACTAGAGAGATACATCAACTCTTTGAAGCAAAGCGGGATACCATCAAAGCAGAGCTCCGCAACGCTTTGACAGCGGTGCACATTAGCTTCGACCTCCGGACGTCACCGAATCGCTTTGCAACCATGGCTGTATTTGCGCACTTTATAGATCAACTGGGTCATCAGCAATCCCGTCTGCTGGCTCTGCGTCGTCAATTTGGTGCTCATAGCGGCGAGAACCTCGCCGGTTCTCTGATCGACATCGTCCACGAATGGGAGATTGAGGGGCGCGTTGGCTGTGCCATCTCTGATAACATGACGGCAAATGATACTTGCCTGTACTATATGTACCAGCGGCTTGATCCATCGATGAGACCGGTTGATATCAAATCCCGCCGATGCGATGCTATGGGCACACGCTCAATCTCGTCGCGCGTGCCTTCTGTTTGGCAAAGACGCCGAGTCATTCGAGCTGGAGTCTGACATCAACGGCATGCGCGGTCTTGTTGAGCAGGACCTGGATCATTGGCGCACGAAGGGACCCATTGGGAAGCTTCGCAACATTGTCAAGTTTATCCGTTCATCGCCGCAGCGGAGCGAACAGACAGCCATGGATGCCTATGGGAGGTATTGATAGGAATGGAATATCTGTTGGAGCATTTTGAGGACTGGAAGGTCTTCTATAGTGAGGTTACGGAGGAGACGATGGGAGAAACTCAAGTGGATGCTGCGGAGCGGATTGCAATGACATCAGCAAATTTCCGAGAGTCCAACGGTCGGCCAAGCCGCGTTCGCCGTCTCCCTGCCCGCTTTGAGGAGGATGAGGTTTACGTGCTACCACAGCGGAGTCAACCCCCGAGATTCGTAGAATCTGCCTTACCGCTGCATTCTCGGGCTGATTATTCTACGGCGGAGAAACGATCAGCGTCCGAGACGTCGCAAAAGAGCACATTACCAGCGGACCATCGAGCCTATATCCGGGCATCAATCAACAACGGGTGGAAGAAGCTGAATGAGTATTATGAAAAGCTCGGACAATCTCCCTTGTTTGCGGCAGCAATCATTCTTCACCCGAGGTTCGGGATCAGCTGGTTAGAGGCGACTTGGGTGTCTGAGGAGCAACTCGCTTGGGTTCGTGATGCCAAGGCTGGAATCAAGGATTACTTCACCCGTTGGTACGGCGCGAACCAAGGACTGTGCGAGGAAACAACGAAGTACGACGCAGCGCCAAGGACGATAGGTCAAGAGGATGATCAGTACACTCAGTGTATTAATAGCAAGACAAAGAAAGCGTTTGCGACGGGTGGCAGTGTCAGCGAGCTCGAAAAGTATCTCCGTCTCGAGCCACAGGATACGCAGGATGCTATTGAATGGTGGAGAGACTACAGGGCCTCGTTTCCTTCACTGAGCAGCTTTGCCCTGGATGTCTTTGCTATTCCAGCGATGGCGAGCGATTGTGAGAGACAATTCAGCCTAGCGAAGCTGACGTTGATGTCAGAGGCTCTCGATGGGCGCAGATACATTGGAACATTTCAATGCCTGAAGAACTGGGTCAGGCAGGGCGGAGTAAGGTTAGGTAGTTGGGTGGGTAGCTGAGTGTTGGTGTACATGAGGGGATGACTTCGGGTAGGGGTCTCCACTCACGGAATTGAAAAGGGTATCAATCAAATCAAACAAATCAACTTTGAGCTCAAGGGCTGTCAATCAAATCAACTTCGGGGCCAAAGTTGATTTGATTGACATATGATGAGCGCTGGTGGTGGTGTCGCATTGAACAACGACGGCAGTTTCCACGCCTTAGCTGTATGGCCATCGATATACTCTCGATAAGCCCTCAGTCGGCAGGGCCAGAAAGGACCTTCTCAGGCGCTCGTAGGACCGCATCATGGGACCGGCTCTCGATGGCGTGCGAGCGGCTGCAGGAAGTTGAGTGTCTTGGCAATTGGATGCGGAATGGGCATATTGTGGGGACTCGGCTCGGTGGACTGGGGCTAGCATGTGATCCGGACATTGGTACTGATGATCTCTATATAGAAATGAGTGATGTTGAATAGCGTGGCGATTCTCTGCACTTCAATACCATAGATTCTTATCACCAACTTCCTATTTTGGGAAACTGGCGATGTGACATGATCATTATACGTGAGTTGACTGATGAGTTTGAGTTAAAATTATGAGCGAATTATGGCTAGGCCGTATGTAACTCATATGAGTGAGTTAGAAGAGACGAAACTCATGAGTTAACTCAACGCCCAGGTATGCCTCAGACCCCTGGAAAAGGCTCATTAGGGCCCCTGATAGAGTCCACTGCTGCACATAACGTACGCTCTGGTGCTTTGCTTATACTTGAAATGATATTGCTTTCGAGTCAAGCTTTCTTCTGAAATCCACCTCGAAGTTGACGCCTGAGTTATCATCCCAATATTCCTGACCATTTACGATGTATCGCACATAAAAGAACAAAGGGCTCGAATCAAGCTCATCCGCATCAAAGAGGCTAATGCCAACAACAAACTTAACGTAATTTTGCACACTCCTAGAACTTGACGCGCGATAATACTTCGCTGGGGTTTCGGAGACCGTCTTCCAATAACCTCACGTAAAACGGCAAATGATGAATTTTCCAAAGGCCAAGTCAGCTACCACGATACGGACATACTATGTCCCGACATAGAGAGTCGTGCGACGACTAGAAAAAATAGAATTTTTGGACTCTGACATCCATCGGCTTTCGGGTCGAATCATCATCGCGGAAGTTAGGTGTAAAGATTTCCCATTGAGGCGACAAGGCTACTTTCTGGTTGGCTATCTGTTCATCCGAGAGTGGATTCCTGCTCACAAATCATGGACTTGCGCCTAATGTCAGTGGTTTGTCGGCGTTTGAAAAGTAGCGTACATGCTCCAAGTTGGGGTCAAAATGAACAGTCTTGAACGAAGGCCGCTTTTTCGCGCTGCGACGATCACCAAATAAATGCATAGCCGGACGTGACTGCTGCTGTATCTTTTCTCCCCCTCTTTGGGCGGAACCGACATCGGTTGTAACAATCGCAGCGTAACTGAGCGTTGTCGCAGAGGAAGCACAGCTCAGTCCTCCAGTATGTTGTTGATTCAATGTGACCCTTTCGTTTGCAGTACAATTGGGATTCCCATGTTGAGGGTCGCCCTGAGGCTTCTTTTTCGAAGTGGGTTGTGATGGCAGGGTATTCAATCGCAAAATCCGCCTGGCGCATTCTTTCAAGTCTGTGAAAGTCTTGAAATTCTTGCCGAAAGGTTGGAAGATACCATTATCTTTGGAGGTATGTAAGGTTGAATCTCCTTCAGTAATCGAACAGATGGAAGTCACACCACGATATTGCTGGGTTGGACTACGCGATCGCAGTGGCATTGCCGGGGCACTTATGACGTCTGATCTTGCCTCCATGTGTCTGCGTGCGAGCGGTGGTCAAGTGTAGACGGAATGCAAGCAGAAACAGCAGGAAAATAATTGGATACTGGTTGAGAGCTCGCGCTTTAGTCGTCCTTTTTCGTATGTAACCTGGGAGAAATAGATGTTGAAGAGCTGTATCTTACGTGTGGTATGATATATGAGGCACGACTGCGATGCGTGGTTCCACAGGACAACAAAACAAGAAGCTGGCGTTGAGAAAAGCATCGTGGCAGGTGGAGGTTTATTTGATTTGGTTATGATGGTGGAGCAGGGATGTGTGTTAATTGTTGAAGGTGTGATTGGTGATTCAATGTTGACTTTTGCTTATGGTGAATATGGCCGTGGTCCAAGGGTCATCGAACATATGGTGACCCTGCTGCCAGGGCCGGGGGTGACATTGGAGAGAAACCAATGACTCCGAGCATATCGCTCATCCTAGGCCTCAGAGGACCTGGAGTGTACCATCATAGTTTTCAGTCATGATACGATGAGCAAATTGTCAAAAGTAACATGTGAAATCACCACACCGCAGGCGGCTCAAATCATCAAACCGTCATTGCGGTCAGTATTATCCAATAGTATCTGAAGTTCCCTAGCATACTCCAGCCAGACATGTGAGATGTCACAAGGCGTTAGAAAGGATGACGTTGGTGTACCATCATCAGATCAGTATGACAGAAGGCCACTAGTGATGGCTGACCGAGCGATTGGTGGAGCGCTAGAAAGCGGTTCGAACTGCAGTGTACCAGCGCGACAGCACACAAGCATTGCCACTACGAGCCCTATCTCCTCAGTGCCCCTAAGCATCAATACCCGTGGTGGCAGCGGGGTTGGTCCAATTGGAATGCCTCAAACAGGAGGTTCTTTATTGCCTACCAAATTTCTATTATGATAGAAGTGCCAGTAATTCCCATTGTTACCATGCAGTACCCACCTACCGGTAATACCCACCAACCGGTAAGAAAAAGAAATATTTCCCCATACAAAATGCAATTTTTCAACCAGATTTAGGAAATCCACCAAAAATAATAAGAGTGAAATAATATTCGTATTTCGTTTTAGAATTAAGTGGATTTTAGTATTCTCGCGGTTTTCTAACTTCACGCCCTGCCCGCGTGCGTACCACAGTTAATTCTTCCTCCTCCGAATTTGACCTCTCATCTTCTTCCATCCCTCCTACCTTGATCACATCCTCAACAGCATCTGCCCTTTCAATTGCTTCGTTTGGCTCAGAAATAGCGTCACCAGCCACTAGAGCTTCGGCCAATGTCATGAACCTTTTGTTAGGATTCGGTATCGCCTTCCTCTTCTTGCCTCTGCTCAACCGGCCAACTTCCTCCTCCAGACTAGCTATTCTAGTGTCGAGAGAGGCGATCTTTGACTCTTGAGCTTCAAACCCTCTCGATATCACAGAATAGCGCCTTCTTGTTGATGGGCTCTTGTTCTTCCCCATATCTCGGATGTGGCGGCTGGTCGTTGGCGTATGATCAGAGTCGACTTGCCCGTCTCTGTGGCCGTGTGACCCAGGCGTCGTTTCTTTCTTGTCCGACTGAATCTCAGGATGCAGGAGCGCTTTCCGTCGTGAAATCGGCCAGTTTCCCGTCACTCTCCAGCCTGAGAGGATGTTTTTCTTCGTCATACCTACTGCTCTGGCTCTGGCATAGGCCTTGATGAAATTGACCTTGTCCACCGGCGCAGAATCGGTCAGGCTGGTGAGTTTCTGCAGCTCTTTTCGATAGGCAGCATAGGAGGCATTAAAGACACCATTGTCCAGTGGCTGCAGGCCATGAGAGCAGTGTGCAGGCAAGTAACAGCAATATACGTTGTTCAAAAAACACGTAGCCATCCACTCATCCTGGATTTAGGGTCAGCGCCGTCAGCGATATTTCCGATCTAGAACAGGTAGGCACCCACAGATACATGGCTTCCATGGCCATCTAATATGATGAGCCTTGCATCAGACTCATCTGCTGGTTGCGTTTGAGGCAGACAGACCTCCTTGAGCCACTCGACTGCAATATGGTTGTCCGTCCAGCCGTTGTCGGACGTGATATAATACCAGTCAAGGTGCTCTCTAAACATTCGTCTATAAACCACTGCTGCTGAAGCTCTTTGCCTTTAAAGATAATCCCAGGCTTCAGAAGACGGCCATCTGCGGTGACGGCTTCGATAAAGGTAGTCCAAGTGCGGCACTGCGAGCCCTTGAGGAAGGCCTTCCTCCTGGGATCGCTACTGCCAATAACCAAGCAATGCAAGCCTAGGTTTTTAGTGGATTAGTGAGGTTTGTAGCAAGAGTGACCAATACCTACCAAAACCAGCCATGGTACCGCCCTCGTCAACCTTAACCGTGTTCTCAGGCTTGATCCAGCCATATTCGCTCTCCCGGATATTAAAGTACCAATTGACGGCCATTGGGGTAAAAGAATTGAACCTTGCAGCTTCCTGGCGTTTTCCTACCTTCGTATCGATCTCTGGATGGCGTTTAATAAACCTGGCTAGCCAGTGTACACCGATAGGCCTTTCCCGGCCCTGCTATCTCAACAGGGGCAGCTACGGTGGCGCGAACTTGACTGTGGGAAGGAGCATAGCCCAAGGCCTCTTGTCGAAGTATCCCATGTAACTAATCTAGCCTCTTGGGATTTGTATAACAGCTAGGCAGGTTGGGTGACCTCGGGCTTTGACGGTAGGCCTCTTAATCGGTCAGACAGAGTGGTTTGGGGCATTCCATGCTTCTGGGCGGCCTGGTGCTGCGAGAGGAGATTATCTGTAACATCCAGTATAGCTTCAATGACATCATTCTCTGTATAGGACTGTTGAGGCAATTTCAAGGCGATTAAAGGAAGCTGCTATAGATAAAAATTTGAAGAAATTTCGGGGAGGCTGGGTGATGAAGGAGACATTTGAGAAATTTTACCTTAGTGCCATGCGACCAAACTGCTTGTGTAAAATACAAATGAATATGCCAATATGAAACAGCATGAAACTCTCAGTAAGACACAATCTGTTTCATGTAAATAACTTCAATTTTGGCCAAGCACTGTGCAAGTGAAGTTTGACATTTTGTATGGGGAATTGTTTTTTTTTCGCTGACCGGCAGGTGGGTACTGCATGGTAGTTTGCCCGCTGTGTTAACAACTACAAGAATAGCCTTAGAGGCTGCAGGTTCTCTTAGACTGCCTTGAAGTGCGAACTCAAACTGCTGTTCAGAATTTCCAGAGTTCAAGCCACAGGTTTAGTTAGTGGGTGTATTACGCAACAACTGGATGTTGCGGACAGGACATGCGATGAACGGGGCGTGGGAAGTTCCAGAACACCACATGTTTCGGCACTTGAAGTCATTCGGCCAACAGGCTATTATCATATCACATGGCTAAAGTATGGGGTTCTTGGTTACAGTACATCGATTCACTTGCGTTTGACCAAAAGATCAGATATCAGCCACAAAACCTTGAAAAAAGCGTAGAAGGCTTTGGATTGCTATTGGGCCAAAACCAGAAACGGATCCAGTTCAATGTTGATATACTTGAGTGGGCCAATTCTTTAAAGTCTAGCTGGTCCCTTTTCCCTTCGTTGATGCTTATGTTATGTTATGTTATGTTATGTATATTTTTCGTCCGGGGGGCCGTAGGCCCCGAAAGTCCCCTATTGGGGCACAGGACGTGCTGGGCTAGGGGTATCAGAGTCTGTCTACACGCTAATTACAGACATGCTACTGGCTATAAAGAATTGGTCATTCGCAACGCGAAATTAGTTTCCTTCTCTAAATCCAATTTCAGCAAACGTGTCATCAAACTGCGCTCTATCCAGCATATCAACGGCACAAAATGGCGCATCTTATCAAGCTTGCTACCCGTCAGCGGGATGGCCAAGCGCGGCTGATGGATGAAAGCCGCAAGGTAAGCCTGTTTCCAGGCGATCGTGAGCCTCTGGACACGGTTGCCGCGGGGCTGCCTCCGAGTACTCCGAGTAATCGCGGCCGGATGGAGGGCGTGTCAGCGCCTTACATCTGGTCGAGAACAAGTGAGAGAAAGACAAAGTAAGGAAGAAAATGTGTACAAAAGAGATGTGAAAAGAGAGGGAGAGAGAGTCGCAAGTGCTTCTCTGGTCGTCGTCGCCTAATGACGAGGGCATGTCTTTCCAAAGAACGCGCTGTCTTTGGACAGGTCGATGAACTTGGTGAAGTCTTTTCCTTATTGCTAGATTGACTGCTGCATTCGGTGAGGGTGCCAGCCTCATCCGATGACGCGGCGGTACATTTCTGCAGTAGAAGATGTGATCCGGTGCTTTGCGTCGGCCACATGAGCAGACCAGACGTGCATCGACGTGGTCAAATCTTTCGTGGTATGCGGCGAAGTCCCCGTGGAGAGACCTCGCTGCCAGCAGATGGTGCAACGCTGCACGCGGGAGCAACAGCTCCGGCGGACAGCCTGTAGTCGCCTTGAGATTGAGTCTCCTGTACTGCTCAGGAGCGGAGGTGGACCACCACGCCTCGAATGCTTCTTTCGGTTTCTGTCTTGCGATTCTTCGTAGATAAGCCAGCGTCGGCTGAGCGCCTTCGGGCTCGGGGAGCGATGATGCTGCCTTTGCCAGCTTGTCGGCCTGTTCGTTGCCAGGGATGTTGGAGTGCCCTGGCACCCAGCGAACTTGGATGGCTCCATGCGATGTCGTCAGAGCTTGGAACTCGAGAAAGACGTTTTGAGAGGATTCAGAAGGAGTGCCTCGTAGACACGTGGCGGCTGCCAGGTTATCTAGGCAGATGAATATATTCTGTGTTGCTAATTCTCGCAGGGTTAGAGCAGCCTTCAGGCCCTCTAAAGCCCCGGTAGCTTCAGCATCGAAAACCTCAGCAGGTCCGAGGCGACCTGATCCGTCAAAGATGGGGATATTGTTTTCATGGATGGTGAAGCCATAGCTGGCAGCCCCTTCTGAGGAAAGAGAGCCATCCGAGTATACGACCAAGGTGAGCGGGTCGAGAGACTCGACCCAGCGGGAAAAGGCGTCAGCCGATTTCTCTTTAGACGCTGTCTGCAGTGGAGGCATCTGTTCTTGATGGAAGCATCGGTAGACGAGTTTCGGCCGCGTGCAGGGTGCAAAGAGTTCGTTTGCACGTCGAAGGCGCGTCCTGAAGCTGTTCTCTGCCTGTATTTGATATCTTCGTTTGATGAGGTCGTGGTAAGTAGGCTGTCGGGGCGGGCGCGTTCGGATCGCCAGAGGATGAGCCTCATCCAGCGATTTGAGTCGTGCAGAGAACCTAAGTCGCCTCGCGTCAAGCAATTGATCGACTGGTGGTATCCCGCTTTCTCTGTGGAGGACGGTGATGGGTGTCGTCTTCCAGACGGGAAGAATGGCCTTCATAGCCTGTTTCATGGCTTTTGTCATTATTTGCACGAGATGCTGGTTACTCGATGGTAGATCTTTCGTAGGATGGGTCCACCGCGGCCTGGTCTTGCCCGGGTACCACGCCTCGGAGCCGTGGAGCAGCACTGGCTCGGCACATGCTCTGACGGCGCCTCGCACGGCGCTCGGTAGAGGGCCGTGTACCGTGTTGGTGAGCCCCCGCAGATGATAAGCCACTGCCTTTGCTTTCGCCGCCCACTTTTCGACATGAAGTCGAAAAGATAGTCTGCTATCCAACCAGATACCAAGCCAGCGTAGAGCTGGTTCAGGGTATTTCTCGACATCGCCGTGGCGTACTGCCGGCGCAGTCCTGAGTTTGCTGCGGGAGAAATGCATGACTTCGGTCTTCTTCGTGTCGAAGGACACGCCATTCTCCGCGCCCCATCGCACCATCTCGGCGATAGATCTAGATGCCATGGCAGAAGTCTCGTCTACTGTGTCGCCCTATGGACAGGATGGCCGTGTCGTCTGCATAGCCGAAGCGACCCTGAGGGTTCCCTAATCGATAGATTGGCTCAGTGTAGAGCAGAAAGAGGATTGGCGATACCGGCGACCCCTGAGGGAGGCCGCACTGAAGGGGAGAAGAGAGCGTGACTGTGTCTTGGTACCTGACACGCGCCGACCGGCCGCCCATGAAGGAGCCGGCCCAGCGAGCCAGATGATTAGGCCAGCCTTGCTCACGAAGACGCAGGATGAGCCTGTTGCGCATGACGGTGTCGAAAGCACCTTGGACGTCCATTGTGACTATAGTCGCCACCTTCTTGCGTGCGAACGCTTCTTCAATATCATGGACCAGAGCAGTTACCAAGTCTGTTGCCGACCTCTTGGGGAGCGCCCCAGCTTGCTGCGGATGAAGGACGCTGTAGTGAACGGCTGCCCAGGCTAGGCGGCGCGCGATCAGTCGTTCTAGTCCTTTACCAAGACAGGAGAGCAGTGAGATGGGTCGCCATGCTCGTGGTTCGGTAAGGTCTCTCCGTCCCGGTTTCGTGATCATGACCACCTCCGCCTCCTTGAATGGTTTTGGCTGATGGCCTATGGTAAGGCATCTTTCGAAGAGACGACGGACGTGTGTACCGATGGCATGCCATACTGCTTCAAGAAGTTTGACTGTGATGTTGTCTGACCCTGGGGATGTATTGCCTGTGTGACAAGTCGCATATTGCGCCTCCTCCAGAGAGATTCCGGGAGAAAATGGGATCGATCTAGGTGGGAATACTGGCGTCCATGCGTTTGCGATGTCGTCCTCCACAGTTCTTCGTTCAAGCGTGGCCTGTCGGAGTGCGTTGGCTTTACCCATCTGGGTTTCATACACGACGTTATCGACCTGTAGAGGTGGCGGCTGGAAAGCTTCTGGGGACTTTAGCCACCGGACAGCTTTGAAAACGTCGCTACTGCTGGAGAAGCCATCGATGAGGTTACGCCAATAGCGCCTCTTGGCCCGACGGAGCACACGATGAAAGCCTCTTTTGGCGATCTGAACGTCCTGGTTGAAGCCGCATGGGTAGCTTCTTCTGATGGCTCGAAAAGCAGCCGCGGCGTCGGCGCACTCCTCTGTCCACCAGGGAGCTGGGCGTCCGCCTTTCCGCGCGGGCCGGCCAGCTGCCTTCGCTGCTGATGTCAATAGAGTTACAAGTGAAGACGCAAGCTCGTCCAGCTCCGCAGGGGTCGAATCTCTCAGGGGGATTTCTGTGGCTCCGAGCTCTACGATCTCGACAAATCGTTTGAGCTCATCTTCCGTCGTCACTCGAATCTTGCCCAGCTGTATCGGGGCCGGCCTGAGGTCAGGGAAGGTCAAGCTGAGGGTGAAGTGGTCAGAGCTAGTGGCGAGATGGTCCTCGACGGTAGCTTCAGCAAGTGGCAGGTTCGTAAACGCAAGATCGATTGTGTTGCCGTATGGGTTTGTCGGGATATATAGGGTGTTGAGAAGGTCGAGGTCATTCTCCGATGCCCATCCTGCTATCTCTTGGCCCCGATTCGTAGCTTGGCCTGTCTGCCAGCTACGATGTCTAGCATTGAAATCGCCAGCAACAAAGCAGCGTTCCGGGACCGACTACCGAAGCAGCGTGTTCAGGGCGTCTTTCTCGTCGTTCTGGCGATAGACGTTGACTACAGTCATGCCGTTGATCGTGAGCCAAAGGATATCGCGAGTCTGGAAGGGTCGAATCTGGTCAGCCAGAAGTCTGGGGTCTCGCCGGACATATGTCATGACTCTAGGCCGAGTATCATTGCTGTTCCACATGTCGACCGGCGTAAATGTGTCGTATGCAGGGTGAGTCTTAGTTAAAGTGCGGGTCTCTGTGTGAGCCGTCCACGGCTCTTGCAAGAGCACAACGTCATATTGTTCCGAGTCGGCCAGCGCCAGGGCGCAGTCGTGGGCCGGAGGGATCTTGCCGACGTTGGCCTGGAAGATCCTGAACGGCTTCCTGTCGTTCTTTCGTGTTTGAGAATATCTATTCCTGGCCATGCGAGCGATTAATGAGAACTATTCGGCGCTTTCGCGGTGAGCCTGGTCTGGGCTGTTCGGGTTCTTCCTCTGCTTCATAGCCAGCATGAGGGGTCGTGGCCACCATGATGCACGAAGGTGCTCCTGATACAGCTGGGCTGGGAGCACGAGTGTTCGGTCGTTCTTGTGGTGTAACATCCTCGTTTTGTCGCTCAGCCATGCCCTGCTGGGCTTCCTGATGCGATCCCGACTGTGGTTCTGGGTGTCGTTGTCGGTATGTCTCCGCGCCTACGGTCCGAACATGCTTTCGTTGCTCTTTAGTGAGTCGGCGGAGCACGCCGTGCACTGTCTTTGGCCGAGCTGGGCACCTACGGAAGTTGGCCTGGTGGGGGCCTAAGCAGTTGATGCACTGTTCTCGTGCGATGCAATCGTCTACAAGATGGCCAGCCTCACCACAGCGTCGGCAAACTGGCTGTCTGTGACAGTTGCGGGCAAAGTGGTAGCCCCAGTCACGTCTCACACTGTCTGGGTCGGTCGGTTTTGTCGACGAGTCTGGCCTGCGCTGCTGCCAAAGAGCGACCAGAATCTCTTTGTGGGCTTCAGGAAAGACACAAGCAGGGCCTTGGTCAAGGGGTTATCCGAGAATTGTCTTCCGGTACGTACATCAATGGGCTTGAGCCCAGTCTGGATTTCTATCTCGTCGCTAACGACGCTGTCACTATTCACCTCATTTCCGTAAAAGTCGGTCAGCCTTGTAGGAACGTCTGAGATCACATAGGTGAACCATTCCTTGTTCGTTTCTACTGCTGTAGCTCCCAGTCCAGGGGCTGTTGGAAAATCCGGGGATCCCCCTTCCCTTCAGGATTCAGACTAACAGTCTGAAAGTCCTAGATTTAAAGTTTAAAGTCCTAGATGAAATCATTTAGAGATATAAACCTGAGAAGAACTCTCATCTTAATAATGAACAACTAAGTTTCATAAAAAAAAAAAAATCTATTCACCCAGCACTACTGCGCAATATAAACAACATTCCTTAGCCTCCTCTGGAGCAACCTCCTTGAGCTTATCCTCGCCATCGGCGGGAACGTCGCGGTCCTCGAGGCTGATATCCTTCTGGTCCTGGTCCTCAGACTTGTCATCAGGTGTCACGTACTTGACCCCAGGTGCCTTAGGAGTTTCTGTGGGTGTCTTTTTGTCGGTGGCTTGAGAAGTAGCGTCTGACTTGCCTGTCTCGCCCACGTTTTTAGCTGTATCGCCAACAGCTTCCGTGGCACCTTCAGCTGTGTCACCGACAGCTCCTGTGACAGTACTGGCGGTGTCTCCCAGGCCGCCGGACTTCTTGTCTCTGGACTGGGTTGTATATTCGCTCTTTGCCTCGTCGTGGGAGTCGTCCTCCTCCTCAGGCTTTCCTTGTCCAATAGGCAGGGTCTTGCCTAGGACATCGCCTGAAGAGCTAACAACATCGCTGGCGGTGTTGACGGTGTTGCCTACGAGGTTCTTGAGGTTATCGGTGTCGGCGATCTTGCCGACAATGTTGCCGGCGTCATCTAGGACATCTCCAGCATCATTTACGACGCCAGCTCCGCTCCTGGGGATTGACTCAAGGTTGACTGCAATGGGGACGATAAGCACTAAGTTTGGTTAGAGGACTGTGAACGCACCAGGAGATTCCTGCTCTTTGGAAGCTGTGTCTTTTGTTGTGTCCTGAACCTGAGAGGACAGATCCTTTGTCTCGGACATGGTGACGTTTGTTATTTTTTGTTGTCGGTGGTCTTCGTCTCTTCAACTCCTTCAAGATAAAAAAGCGTACCTTTCAGATAATAGAGGATCTGGGGGTATCCTTGTATTGTTTTGATTGCCGCTGTGTAAGTTGGCTAAGAATGGAATGAATTGATACTTTTGTCGAAATCTCGGCCAGCACCACATCTTTGACTACTTCTACGGGCACATGCCGCATACAAATCAAGTTTTACGGCAGCCATTCAATCACGTCAATTAACAGTCACAGCGTCAGTGTAATCACCACATCGAACTAGCTATGATACTGCGCCGCACCTGTTATCGAACGAGAGCTGCAACAGCCACATGTCATGATTAAAATCGAACCGTGGGATGGTGTGGCGAGGGATGTTGGATGACGTATCGAGGAGCATTCCTAACATGAATTAAATGTACCAAGAGAGCTCTGTGTGCTGAAAGCTGTGAATGTTCACCAGGATGAGGCTGCTTCTCCCCTGATCGCGACTTTGTCGACGAGAATGTCGGGCAGTTGGGATGAGAATGATGCATTATTGACCTCACCATGACAATCGGCCCGCGAGCCTAAAGTGGTTGATCATATGCTTCATACAAACTGGAATTCGCCATTCATCAAAAAAAGGCGGACCAGCTGCGAGGTAGCAGTGACACACCTATCCCCTCAATCGCCGAAAGGCCAGTGATGTAAATAGTGTGGCCGTAAATAAGACAATATCATATTCAATATCGTATTGGCTGCACGGTATTTTTATACCGTGCAGTGCAAGCAATACCGAAAACCGTGTAGTGCAGTGCAGGGACATTCAGATATCGTATAATATGATATTCATTCAGTGCAAATACAGTGCAATACGGGTAATACGAGACCTCTCGTTGTACGCATCAGCCTCGAGCTTCCCACCCTATTTGACGAGTACCATGTCACGGTCGGCTTCATGGTGAAGCTTCACAGTAACTGCTACCTGGGCTGCCGCGTGACTCAACGCTTGGGTTTTCGACACGTGTAACAGACAATATTACAGGTTTCCTTTCTTTCCTCTTCAGCTTAGTTGTTCGTAGTCAATCCACTGCATTTCCAGCGCTTCAAGCCTGTTGACTGTATCATACCGTTACATATCAGAACTATACCAACCCTAAGAATCGATGTTAATGATATATAAAATACTTAAAAAAATGAACCTGCAGAGTTTTATTATAATCGCTGCTTTTACTTCGTTCTTGTACGTAGGAAATACGAAACTTTAGTTCAGTAGTAATGCTGCCTACCTGTTTATACCCGTTAGCTCAACACAAGTGAGGTCCGGGAGAACGCCTTCTCAGGCGTTCTTATCATTTGGAAATAGTGTGCTGCTGTATGTTGGCCGTGAAAATCCTCTTCTTTGGTCGAGCAGGCTGTCTTAAACCTCAATCTTTACATAATTGGTTAGTTTTATACCGAGGTCATGTGGGTCTTTACACGCCGTGCGATATGATATTACAATACGATATCGATCAAATACAGTGCAATATCGTATACAGTGCAGTGCAGCAAATTCTTAAACAATACAGTGCAGTGTGGAGTTGAAAAAATATCGTATACGGTATTTTGCACTATTTACTTCACTGCGAAAGGCTACGGAAAGTACCTTTGCCCATATAGCTCCTGTTACTTGATAGGCACATGAGGAGAACCTAAAGATTTGGGACGAATTTACGCCTATGGCACAGCATAAACTTGTCCGAAGGGGAAAAAGAAGCTAATTGCATTTCTTTTCAGGGCCAGTGAGTTCGACAGCCAAGGTCAAGAAGCTTAAGGAAGCCTTTGGCGCCGGTCAGCAATAATAAGAAGGGGAGTCAATTACAGAAGAGGCATCAATCAATTTGAGGAGTTAGCAGTGTGATGTCACGATTTGTAACTCAACATATTGTTGGAACATCTATCATAGGCTAATTTAGGTAGAGAATAATGTACCCTCTATTCTTGAAATTTAATTGGGCAAAATCCCTGGAGTGACCTGGCGATAGCCTTTCACAATTCAGTGGATAGGTAAGCATGCATCAAACACTCAATTCGTTGGGCGGTAACTTCTGTTCTGCCATCAGCTGGTATGAATAGATCGTAATTTGTTAACTTGACGATGATTGGTTGTGCTTTTCAACTAGGTGTTGGAATGGCTAGTAACCCACGGACGAGAGAGCACCAGGGTGCAACATAACCACACACATCCTACAGAGTACGCTGCGTAGATACATATTCACATTCCCAAGGTTCCGAGTTACCCAATACCGAGCATTCCACTGAAGTGCTGCGGTATGGGGGTCTGGTCTCGTCCAAACCCTTGCCTGTTTCTTGTTCTACGCCTTACGTGCAGAAAATGGTTCCTTCTGGTCCTCGCGGGGCTTAGAACAAGTCGATTAAAGTTCAGTTCCTCCAAGTCTTCAATGTCTCTTGTTAATTGTTGAAGTAACGCCTAGATCGGGCCACATCCGGGGCGACAATAGTAAAGTTGGCTACACTGCACGGTAATGGTGTCACGTTGTGTACTTTACATAATGGGGCGTGCGATCGTTATAGCAGTGTTACTCCAGTCGGACCCCAGTATAAAGATGTATATAGGACGTAGCGCGGGGAAACAACTAAACCAAGAACATACACACATCCAATAAGACTCATCAGAGAATCAGAGCTCATGACAAATGGAGATACGGCTGGGTCAGGGGTGAGTGTGCTCCACGCCATATATTACGGATCGAAATAAACTCGCACACGGCGCCCTCGTCCAAGGAGGCAGCAGGCAAGCAAACAACTTAACATTCCTGGGATTCATTATTTACAAGCGCCGCATCCTTGCTAGCAAATCAACAGTGACTGGTGGACCTACACGACGCCGCACATGAGAGACAATCAGAGACTGTTCAGCTGCTTCTGGATAGAGGCGCAGACGTTAACGCTTAAGGCGGTTATTATCTCCCCAATGCTTGCGGACCTCCGTGTTGGTCACAACGAGAGGTTATGGCCAATTAAAATGCACTAAATAAATGGTACAAATACCCTCTGCTACATTAGGTGGTGATAGAAGTCCCATCAATATTTGCTTTGACAAATTGCAACATCACAGATACGGCATCCGAAGGTGGTCTGGCTATGCACCTTAGGTCGCTTCCTCTTCTTCTCCTCATTGCCGCTGACCTCCGTAAGAGGGCTCCATTCCGGGACTTTTGTTCTTAGCTGCCCCTGCCTACACCCTTGGCAGGCGAGGCAGTCTGATTTAACATGACAGTCGACAAAGTTGATCTCGCGGTCCAGGCGTTTAAGCTGTAATTCGGCATCCTGTAGATCACGCTCGTCCCCTGCTCGGTAAAGCTGCCTTGCCTGACTGTCGTAACCGTAGGCGTTGAACAATTTGTTATAAATGCACTCTCGCCATTTCCTGTGACTTTTGTATCTCTTCCACCTTGGCTGCCCGTGAAGTTGAACAATATAGCTGTTAACAAGGGCCACATCAAGGAGGAAGGCCAGGCTAGTGCCTGTCACGGGCCCCGGCGTAGGGCATGATCATACCTTCAGTATGGCCTCAATTGGTCACCGCGGTCAACGTGGTTCATCTCGTCGTTATAAGCAGCAGCCACTGTCAGTATGTTGATCAGCTTGACAGTCTCGTCATCAAAAAAAAAAAAA